>NW_007248463.1:236552-249722 GCF_000164805.1 Carlito syrichta
AAAAAAAAAAAAAAAAAAGAAAATACCACAGTTGCTGTAGAATATAACAACCAAGGGCAGGACAAATGATTCTACACATTCTGAGTTGAATGTGCATCATAGTTAAAAGCAGGAGGTTTAATAGAGACTGTTGTGGGAAACTACAACAGTGATGGGGGTGGGAGGGGGCTTCTGTAGAGGGCAAAGATAAACTGTGTTGCAGAGGAAACAGATTTCACCCGGTGGTGTGAGCAGGTCTGGAACTGTGATTATTTTTCAGAGTTGTCTCTAGCGAGGCAAGGAACCAAGCCCTTGTGCTCCTTCAACATTCAACCATTGATCGTAAGTTGCCTTCTACCATTGGGGGTTGGGGAAACAGGATGCGGCTGCACAACTTTACAAGAGCCCCTGTTCCTTCCTGACAGAGTCTCAGTCCAAAGAAGGCTCTGGGTGGCACATCACAGGATCTGCTACAGCTCACCTACTACTTCTAACAGTAAGTTCACTCCATCTGCAAACAGCTTCCTTATGGTTCAAGGTGATCCTTTTCCAGGGGTCAAGAGGAAGAGGCTAGTGGGACAAGCTAAGCACATAATGCTGCTGATCCCGAAGCCATATCTTACTACTTCTCAGCTTCCTTCTCTACTACCTATCTCAGATTTCTCTCGTACTTGGTTAGCATGCCTGCTAGTCTAACCAAGTGGTTCACTTGGATGGGTTATCCAGACTGCATCGTTATAAGGTCTGAGCCCTGGTCACCATGATCATGTATTTCTCAGACTGTGACTGTTTTGTCTGTCCATTCATTGTCACAATTGAACAGAGAAGGATTAAGAAATTCTCCCATGAATTACGATGGTGTCAAAAGTATTATTTCTGTCTCTGATGATCAGGGTCAATTCCCTGCAGGACAATTCATCCTTTCTTTGATAGCTAGTTTCTTGGAAAGTGTCATTGACAGCTTAAAGTTGAATAGTTTCATGTCTTCTCTGATAGAAGTGTGCCCCTCCTTCCAAGAATCAGGATTTCTAGACCTGCAGGGACTAGAATTACAGGAACAAAAAACACAAATTCCCCAAATGGGCCACTCCTACTTATTTCCACTTTTTGTTCCCCAGAACTGTGCATTTTTAATATTTTAAATGTTGTTACCCAATCCTTACAATGTATCATCTTCAAGGCATTGCCTCAAAATTGACCCCAAAAGGTTGTTCCATTGCTCTACTAGTCCAGTAGCTTCTAAATTGTGTGGTAGAGAACAGGCTGGATAGATTTTATGGTCTTATGGCCATTGCTACCCTCCTTTTCTTTAACATGAATCTTTTGGATCAATGAGATGTTATGTGAGATAATGTGTTGGTTGACAATATGCTCAGTGAGGCTCACACTGCAAGCCCTCAGATAACAGTGCTGGTTGAGGTACTAAGGGCAAGAAAGGCAAACCTCTATGTGGATTAATTCCTGTTAGTTTCTTCTAAGGTAGAGAGAGTCCAGTGTAATTAACTAACTCCTTATTGCTTGTAGGTTAGACATTTGGCTGTGGCAGTAGTTAGTTCTGCATTGTTGAGAGGAAGCCCATACAGTTAAGTTCATAGTCAAGCCTCCACAGTGGCCACCCTTACTAGTCTATTAATAGCCCAGTAGGCCAGTGCTGGAACAACACAGACAGGTTCCACTGATGTCAACTGCTCAGGTCTTTTGATTTACATCTTGTAGAGCACCACTTCTATAGCAAAGTCCCTCTGAGAGGCGTGGATTTGCTATACAAATATACTCACAATTTGTTTCCACTCCCATTGATTCATATACACATCTCTTCTCTAATGATTTCTGTCTGATACTCCAGTATTTCTTCTTCTGGGCCTCGAACAACCAAACCATTTTCCGTTGCTGATCGGTCAGTATATATTCTCCCATATGAGACAACTCTTCTTCCCACCCAAAGTGGATAACTTGTTGCATGACTCAAGCTCTACTCATGGGAAGGACTTCTCCTTACTGCTGAATTTTAGAATTGCTCCTGAGTTGTAAAACAGCAGTCCAGTTTTGGTTGTCACCCATATACCAGATTACCCCATCCAGAAACTGGGCTTAAACTTTTCCTCCTTCATTAGATAGGTTTGGTCATAGGCATGAGGTGACATGATGCTACTGGTGCGAGAGCAGTGAGTGGTATGGATGTCTTGGTCACAGGATTATACAGTGAAATTGTATCCTTAGTCCTAGCATTGCCTGTGCCAGTCTTAGATGTAAAAAACACACTATTAGATATAAACATCTGTCCCCACGACTTGGGAGATTTTGCAAAATTGGGCTCAGTTTGGTAGACTCTGGCAGCATGGTCACTTGCTGTCCTATGGTCATGCACTTCCTCCACCAGGACCTACTAGCCCACAAAAACTCTTTTTCAAGAGAAATGTTATTTTCTCCTTCATCCGATGGTCTTGCTCTGGTAGCTTAGAAGTAGCACTATTATTCTCCCCTGTGGTTTTGTCATGAATGCCAGACACCATCTTTTTTCATCAGCAATACTTCTTACACTACAACATCTACCAGGTGATATAGCTTGCTGATGCTACTGGCGAGACTTGCAGCAGCATCTGTTTCTGCTCTGTGCCCACTTGGAGCTGGCACCCTTGCTTATAAGCCTGTAATGAATAGACCAACATTTCCAAGTGGAATTTGCTACCTCCAGAATACAAGGAGGCCTACTAGGCATGGTGTTGCTTCTGTAGTGGTTGGAAATGTAAGGTCCAATAATGTGTTCTTTACTTTAAAAGCATAAGAGATAATAATTTGCTCTTTACCTTGGCATTCTCAGAACACGGAATCCCTAAAAATCTTAATGATATGGTGGGCTCTTGAACCTTCCGAGGATTTTTTTTTTCTCCCACTTCTGGAACTCATATGTCTTAAAATGTCTTGCACAAGTTAGCCACCTGCTTCTCCACATCAAGTAACTTGAGGTTATCCATAGAGTCAAATGGACCAATATAATGCACTGACGAAATCTGAGTACAATCATACAGTTCAAAGTTTGCATGGGAAATTTAACATAGCCAGAAGCAAAAATGGAAATGAATACTATCCTGCTTCCTGTATGAATGTGACCTATTGCTCCTTTTGTTCCCAAAGAAGGTGGGAAAAAATGCATTTACCAAGTTAATGGGCACATACAGTGTACCAGAGGACAAATATATCTGCTGCAGCAAAATTCCTTTGAGATGTTCATAAAAAATAAGCTAATTTGCTCTCAAAAAACAAAAGATACTGAAGATGTGATAAAATAAATGGCATAGGTTCTATAAGGAATCATTACTAAGCAGAGCATCATCAAATATTGAAAATGCTGTCTTGCAGAAAAGGAATTGAACTGATATTGGGTGATACTAGGCATAAAACTAGGACCAGTGTACAAGGAGATGGATTTTATTTTGATACAAGAAACAATTTTGTAGCTGTGTTGTACAGGATGGAATGGGTGACTAGGGAGGTAGATCATTCCCTGATATTATAAGTCTTTTAACAAGATCTTGACAACCTCTTGAAGCATGCAGTTGTTGTACAAGCTGCAGATTATTTTGTGTAAGTGACTTTTGAGAATTCTATCAACACTAAGATTATAGAAGTATAATATATTGTCTATACACAATGATAATGTTCAGAGGTTTGAATATATGTTCATTCAAAAAGCATGTATTGAGCATTGACCGTGTGCTAGGGATCACATTATTTTCCTGGCTTTGTTTCCTTGGATAATTATGATAGGAAAGAATCCACTCTTTGGGAACTGCGTCATGTTTTCAAGCATCAAAGAGACTTTGAACCTTCAGTGTTACTACGGAAATATATCTGCATCGATCCATATATACAAATTTAATATTTCACATATGCATTTCATTTTTTCACATGAGATAAAATGGTGGGTATTAGTAAAATGTTTCAAAACTTTAGTATTAGGCAGAAACTGGTTAATGAAAAGTATTATTTTCATTTGATAGTTTACGTCTCGGTGTGTGGTGACTACAAGTCTTATCGTCTATTTGCAACCTCCTCTTTACCAGCTGTCATAGTCCATTTGTGCTGCTAAAACAGAATACCACAGACTGGGTGATTTATAAATAATAGAAATGTATTTTTTGCACAGTCTGGAGACTGGAAAGGCCAAGATAGAGAAACTGGCAATTCCTGCTCTCTGGTAAGGGCTGCTCTCTTCCTCCATGTTGGTGCTTTGTTGCTGTGTCCTCCCTCCAGAGAATGCCTTGTCCCCTCGCAGTGGAAGGCAGAAGGGCAAGGTAGCCAAACAGCAGCTTGAAGCCTCTTTTATCAGGGCCTTCATCTCATTGATGTGGAGAGATGCCCTCATGACCTAATCGTGGCTTAAAGGCCCTACCCCTTAATGCCATCACATTGAATATTAACTTTCAACACCTGAATGTCCACATTCAAGCCATAGCACCAGCTTTGTGGCAGAATGCTGCCATTTAAGCATCCTTCATGGACTGCAACAGATTGATCCATTCCTTAAATTCTTGCATTCAATACACAATGAAGTCCCAGACCAACAACTATTTCGGAACATCTTCATAAGCAAAAAAATATAAGGTATATCTAGAAACCTTGTATGATACGATGTCAAAGTTTCTTTTCTGAAACTTCTTTTGAAGTTTTATTTAAAAGATGAGAAAACATTATTGGAAATATCACCTCAGCATATCACGAAAAGAAATGGTATTTAAGAAAGAATATAACCTGTAATTTTAAAGTTAATCTGGATTATATCTATTATACAAAAGTTTACATCTAATTAATAAATTTCATCAAATATTTATACTTTTGTTTTAATATACTGAGCTCTGTTGTTAGAATCAGATATTATTTCCTAGATCTATCCTGTATTAGTTGAGTGACTTTCTGCAGATTTGTTTATCCTCCTGACCTTTTTTTTTTACATTATCTTTAAAATGGTGCCAGTTCTTAAAAAAAGAAGCAATGATACAAAGGTTTTACAAGTTTGGAATTGGATAATAAATGTAAATTGCATTTAACAATATGCCTGATACATGATAAGCACTTGCTAGACAGTACTGAGATAGTATAACTAATGATAAATTATCATTTGTAAGAAAAACACATTATCATTTCTAACTTTAATCATTACTTACTTAGTAGTGTACTAAAAGGCTCCTTGTCTTGATCAAGATACTCTGAATTTAGCTTAAAGCAAATGTCACCACCACATTTCTCCTTTATTGGGTGATTGACTACTGAAATAAATGTAATTCTCACTCTGGTTTGCAAGAGAAATTTTATGGTTAGGGATTAACCAGTAAATGAAATCATGTTATCAACATGCTTTGTTTTGATTATCTTCTGCCTTATGTAAATGAAACTTTATAGGAGGAGCATTCTTTTTTTTTTTGAGTTGGAGTCTCATTCTGTTGCCCAGACTGGAGTGCAGTGGCCACTCCTGGCCACCGCAGCCTCGACCTGCTGGGCTCCGGCGATCCTTCCGCCTCAGCCTTCCGAGTAGCCGGAAATACAGGCGCGCGCTACCACGCCTGGCTGATTTTTTTATTTATTGTAGAGATGAGATCTTGCTGCCCAGGCGGGTCTTGAACCCGCGGGTTCAGGCAATCCACTCACCTCAGCCTCCCAAAGGCGCGGGATTACAGGCTGAGCCACCGAGCCCGGCTGTAGGAGCATTCTTAACATTTCAGAATAGATCTCTGTCTGTATGTTAGGTTTTGATAATCACAGTAATCCCAGAAATAATTATAATTTTCCTATTCCACAATTCCATAAGATAAGAGGTAGGACAGTACTGTGTCTTTTCAAGGTCACTCAGATGGTGACTAATGCAAATGGCATGCGAACACAGCCCTTCCTTGGCCTAATTGTTCTTTATGCCCTCACTGTGTAGACTACGCACAACCTTTAGAACATCTCAAAAGACGATATCAAATAGTAGATTCACCTGTCTGGAGGGGAAATTGAAAATCCTAACCATCAGTGCTACAGTAATTTGGGATACCAGAACTGTTAATGTAATTCATACGCATATAAGACATAATTAACATGAATCCTCTTTTATTTTGATAATTTTATTATTTACTTATTGTAGACAATATAATCAGAACTGAAGTGTTCAGACAGAATCACATACTAGAAAGCAGTGAAGGGTGTCCACTGAATTTTATAATGATATTTGGCGATGATTTTATAAAGGCTATGTGGGGTTAAGATACACTGCATGTGAATATACTTTTGCAATTTTTCCCTAATTACTGTCTCTCTCTTTCTCTTCCTTTTCACCAATACATCTCTCTATGTGCAATAATAGATCTTTTTGTCCCTTTCATCTGATGAAATTGTTGTTTTATGAGTATTAAGAGACATTAGTAAAAGTTTTTGCTGCATATTTATGCTGACAGAAATCACGTGTGTGAACATATATACAAACATATACATTTCTATTATATATGTATATAAACACAAACATATATATTTATATAGATATATATGAAGGGTTAAATTAGATCCTTAAAGACTTCTAGAAGAAAAGTTAGCAGAAATACACGACACTTGAAATCTTGTAAACTTGAATTTGCTTGTTTAATAAGAAAATGTCCAGCATAGGTTTTAGAAACAGTAGTGTCTCAGTAAAATTTGTTTAGTATGTTAACAAGTGGCTAGCTATCAACAATGAACTTGTCCAGATACGATCAGAAGGCAAGGATGGCTAACCTGATGGCTTCTTAGTCTTTTAAAAATGTTCCTATTAGAAGTTTGAGAGGCTTATATGCAGTGTGTTTAAAATCTATTGTGTCTTAGTTTCACAATATGGAATGAAATAATTTGAATAAATTTTTTCATTTTCTTTTGAATAATTACTTTGAGATAAATACGCTTGACTAGCACAAAATTAAATGCATTTCTTGTTTTGGTCATTAAGTGCTTAACATAATTATGTTAATTAAAGCTTTATCCGATTTTCTGCAGAGATCATCTTTTTAGGATCTAAACTACTGTTTTTGGCTGCACTTGATGAGGCTAACTTTTCTACTTTCTAATGGGATAAGGAAATTTGACAATCACTAATCCAGTGATAATTTCCCAACTTCATCGTTTTTGCCTTACCAACCTAATTTAAGGAAGCTGATTGCTACCCCACTCTTTGAGACAGTTTCTTCATTGAGTTCATTTAACTATACCAATACTACTAATTAAGGTTTTTCGTTTTCTCCTTATATCTTCAAGTTCTTTGTGTTGAGCAACTTTACTTGTTCTCTTATCTATCTGCATTCGCTTCCTTGGTATTCTCAATCTATTTTATGACTTGAAGTACTCTAAAGACTTCTACAGTTATAGCTCCAATTTAGATTCCAAGCATGCATACTCTACACCTGCAAAATTCCAGTGGTTTATATCCAAATGCTCATTCAACATTTCCGCTATTAGCTGTGTCATTTCAATAATTTTAAAATGAAACACTTGATCTTCCCCTCTTAAACTAGTTTCTCCCATGGCCTTCCCATCTCAATAAAAAACAAATCCAGTCTTGCCAGGGCTTGGCCAAAAACCTGAAGTATCTTGGGGCCCTCTCTTTTAGACCCCACATTCATTCCAACAACTGTTCAATGCAGTTTTAGAGTCACAATATTCTGAGAATATTCTAACCACTTTTCATCTTTTGGTTTATCCCGATACAAAACACTATCATCATCCCTGGATTACTACAACTGGTCTCTATTTTCTTCCAACTGGTCTCTCTTTTCTTCCAAATCTATTTCCAACTTGTCCACCAGGGTCATCTTGTTAAAAGTAAGTCTGAGAATGTAAGTCTCTACTCAAGTCCCTTCAATGACTACCATTTTATTCAGTCTAAAAGTCAACATCTCCAAGTAGGTTATAGTATCTGTATGGCTCCCTACTCCATGGCCACCTGGCTTGTGGTGCTTTATTCTCCCTGCTCAATATCTTCTGTCCAGACCAACTGTCCTCCTTGTCACTTTCTAAAATCCCAAACTCTTATTTCAAGGTCTTTCGCTTGCTGTTCTTCCTACTTGGAATTCTGCTTGTCATCATACACAAGTATCACTTCCTTACTCCCCTTAGACATTTGTTCAAATGTTACCTATTCAGTTAGTACTCTCCAGTGTGCTTTAATTGAAAGTACATTGATTCTTAAACAACGTGAGGGTTAGGGGCACCCAGCCTTGGAGCAGTCAAAAATCCAGGTGTAACTTTTGATTCCCCTAAACACTTGACTGCTAATAGCCTACTGTTGACCAGAAGCCTTACCAATAATATAAGCAGTTAGGTAACACACGTTATATGTTACATGTATTATATGCTGCATTCTTAAAATAAACCTAGAGAAAAAATGTTTTAAGAACATCATAGGAAAGAGAAATATGTTTACTTTTATTAAGTGGAAGTGCATTTGTTACATTAAGTAAAATGCTACGTTTTAAAATTTTGTAGCTTATTTCATATCTATAAATAATGGTCAGAAAAATTTTGAATATCCAATATATAATGTATACATGGCATTTTTAATTTTCTCAAAAACAAAGTAGAACGTGCTATATGCCATTCAACGGTTTCTTAAGCATGTGTCACTGACTTCAAATGTCACATTAAATGTATCTTTAAAATTTTTCATTTATGATACTTTGTATTGAACTATTATTAACAATATATTTCCTTCAAACTTAACATTTGCTTTGTTACCACTTGAATTCACCATTCCATTAATAATTAGGACTTTTCAAATTGTACTTCAAATAAATAGATGGGGCTTACTGGTCAACACAAATGCATTAAAGGCAAAAGACATGCTGAAGAATCTTTTTAAAAAGGTGTACATATTTTATATGAGGAGATAAAGGTCAAATGTAAGCTAAAATCTGGTATGTGACTTATGAAATATAATCATACAAACAAAATTACAGAATTATATTTATATGATGCATAAAATATAAATATAAAGTTATAGTTGATGACATTATTACACCTCTTTGTTTTTTGCATTCTACAAAAAGAAAAAAATATGAGCAGAGAAGATTCCAGGTTATGAAACCAGACTACCATCTTTCCAATACTCTGCTTTTTTGTGTAGCTCCTTTAATCTTCTCTCAAAGGAAGAAATAATATAAGAAACAGAGAAAGATAATTAGCATCTCTTGTCAGGGAAAAAAAATAGTGAGATTTTAGAACATGTGGTATAGTGGCGAACATTATAAAATCTGGAGCAAAATACCTGGGCACTTGACAGTATTCTTTTGGGCAAAATGCTTACCATATACTATCCTCAGTTTTTTGAGCTATTAACTTTCATAATGGGATTATTTATAAGATTACATGACTTAATGTTTGGAAAATGCTTGGATGCATGCCTGACACATACTAAGTGCTAAATAAGAGTTTCATGATTAAATAAGTAGACAAAGAAAATATAGTTGCGTAAGGGTATATTCTATTGGTACAGAAAAAATATTTAGAGTTAAGTTTGATTACTCAGAGTTTAAACTTTGTAAGGTAATGAACTTGTCTAGTTAGAAAAAATTTAGGTTAAGTAGAAATAACCTCCTTATCCTTTCCCTTATAGCATTTGTCACTTTTTAATTTGTACCACATTTAATTGCAATCACCTTTTAGTTCCCTTATGGTGCTAAAAATTCTGTAAGAATATTCATCTTTGTATATTCTGTCAAACAACACCTGCATATATATAGAAATTGACTCAGGGCTCTTTTGGCAAGGAATTTAAGTGTTGATAGAGACTAAGCAATAACACATTTTCATATGTAAGTTGACTCTTGTTTCTCTCTATTGTGTAAACATTGAAATTTCAGGAAAAAATTGGGTATTTCAGTAATATGTGTCAATATAATTACACAAAGCTATTGTATGATTCAAATTTGCTTTTATAAAAAATGTTATTTAATACATTCATCTCCCTTTTTTCATTGTAGAATCATTTTTTTCAAAAACTGAGATAACTAAGCCAAACATAGATCTGTGAGAAAGTCTCTTAGCAGTTTACCTAGAATGAAAACTTTCAAGATTTTTCATATTACAGAGACTTTTATAAAGATAAGAGAAGTATGAAATGTATCTCCATTTCTAGACACATTATCTTTATGTTCTAGAGTCTGTGCCTAATACTAAAACCTTGGAAAATGCTCATATCTAAATGAAAATAGCCCTACCATTTTAAGATATAAGATAAAACAAGATATTGTTTCACTGATATATTTCAACATAATTCCTTAAACATTTAAGTACTGTACTATTTTATAACCTTAAAAATAACTTAATTTTAATCTTCTCTTATAGTCCTGTTATTACACCTAATAACAAATGCTTACCTGGTAGTGATTCTTTAGTGCTGGGATAAAACACAGATCACAAGGACTATTGCTGAAAACCTTCATTTGGTTTGAGAAACAACAGAATTTTATCAGGCATGTTCTTTTCAGATGTAAAGCTTTAAAATAGCTCATTTGAAAATATCTGTCAAGATGGCAGAATCATGACTGTTTTTCTTTTAATTAAATTCCATTTCTGTCATGTTTTCTCAGAAATATGGTAATAATTGTATTTTTACACTAAAGTAAAGTTATTTCACTATCCTTGTAGCAGTTGAATAATTCTGCTCAACCCAACCTATGCAAACCTGTCCCCTCAAGGCCCGCTATCTAGGCCCTCCTCTGGTTAGGCCTTCCTCATAAATCCTTACCACTCAACCTTCAACTATCTGGAGGAGGTTAAGAATGGTCACATATTTTTTTAAATCAAAATTCCCAGAAAGATATCAATTGTGTCTCCCCACCTCTACTGCACCTTTGAATCTGGGCTGGTCTTGAGACTCTTTCCTACATAAGGCTGTACCCATTCTGGGTTTAGGTTTTAAGAGGATTTGGCAGTTACTGTTTTCTCCCTCTTGGAATACAGGACTTTAGGATGTTATGAGAAGCTCAGGCCACGTGCAAGGCCACGTGAAGGAGAACAGAGAACCTCCAGTTGACTGTCCCATGATTTTCCAGCTGACAGCACCAATTGCCAGCCTCCTGAGGGAGTCAGTGGGGCTCAGCCCATTCAAACCTCCAGGTCCAGTCTATGTATCTGGAAGTAGAACCATCCAGTGGAGCCCATTCAGTGCACAGAATCATGAGAGCCATAGCAAAGTATTGCTGTTTTGAATCACCACATTTTGGAATAGAGCAACAACACAAGCATCATCCTCCTGACTCTGAAAAGGTAAGGCTTAAACTTCACTCAGTTAAGGTTAGTACAAAGTAGCTTTCATTCTTTATTCCAATTGTCTCTATCTTGCATTTCCAACTAGAGTGTGAGTTATCCAAGGTCACAGATACTGCTCTATTATTTTTTCCATCTGTACCTGTAGCTATTAACACATGACTAGCCACACCAAACTCTATTACCCTCTATTGCCTGAAGTTGCCAGTTAAACCCTAACAGAATACAGGTGTAAATAGGACACAGAAGGGGTTCTTTCTACATAAGGCCAATTTTGAAAGGCCGTGTCTATGTTTAGCTCAACCTAAAATACCAATTTTACTTAAAAGTTAGTTATGGGTGGCTAATTTACATATGGAACTGTAAAAGAAGACCACAGTGAAAGAAACAGGAAAAATTATGCTCTAAATAAAAATTAAGAAAATAAATTTGAGAGGATAAAAAGAGCACTAAAGCGATAGCTTGGAGCTACACTGTAAAAGTAGAGGGGAACACAAGAACTTTCTCCCTTCTGTATCTACCATGTGTTCCGCAGGCCCCTGATTGGAGAAGTAATCATTCTTATATCCACTCACTGTAATGACAATGTTCTGTGAATGGGTATTGTATGCATGACTATTGGCTAGTTAACAATTCAGCACAGTTCAACTAAACATTCTGGGATCAACAAGTAGAATGACAGTATGTTCACTTCTGATCCAGGACTTCGTTTTTTTAAGGTTTTAAGAAACTGGCATTATTTAGAATGTGAGGGATTTTAATTTTTTCATCCAAGTGCACTTTTGAGTTATAACACATTTTAAATTAATAGCGCTATCCGTAAGTCAAAAATATCCAATACACTTAAATAATTTTCCAAATTTCTTTTTTCTTTTTTAGGACCAATCATCCCAGGAAACCTCTTCCTGTATGTGACTTCTAGAATTCCCATTTCCATGATTCATAACCGCACTTCCTTAGAGAGAAAAAGGTTAGAAAATAATGCAGAGTACAAAACGCCCGGTGTGTGTCTGTGGGGTATGAGTGAGAAGTTCAGTCCTTTGCTTTCTGGATCCTTCAGCTGCTCTGGCAACATTTGCAGGCAATTGGTCTTTACATAAAGGACACATTCAAAAACATTTCTTAAATGTGTTTTGAAATATTCACGTTACACACACACACACACACACACACACACACACACACACCCAAATATCACAGCACCAAGCTTTACTCCTGCAGTCCTGCAGTCAGTCTATATTGTTCAAATGCATCTTAAACTGATAACGTGAAGAGTGTAGTTCTCCACTCTTCGTACTCAAATCTGTGTCTCTCTCAAGTGAATCACTGGGGTGAGCGACTAGAAAGACTAGAAAGGGGAGGGGGAGAGAAGAAAAGGTGGTTGGAACAGAGACTGGGAAGAGGGGGAAGAAAGGGGAAAGAAACGCACTGAAGCCACGACCCATCATCACCCCAACACGTGGGCATCCCACCCAAGCTGCAACAAAGAGTTGAGCATGGCGTTTCCCTCTGGCCCTGGACAGGCTGACCTCGCTGGCCCACGCGCGCGTTTGTCGCCTCGCCCGAGTCCGCGTTTCCCCGGAGTTGAGAGCCGGACCCGAGTCCCCGCGCAGGTGCCCGGCGCGGGCCACGGCGGGGCCGCCGCAGGCCCGGGCTGCGCGCTGGGAGCCAGCTCGCGGAGGAGCCGGCGCGGGGACGGGTCCACCTACCGGGCTTATCTGGAGCCCCAGGTCACCCGGCCAGCACCGCGGAGGACGAGCAGCCCTCGCCCGGCCCGGGCGGAGCTACCCAATCCCACCCAGACCCCAGGTTGCAGACCCGAGATCGCCAGGTCTCCAGGGGCCTCCGCGGATCCTCCGGTGGCCGCGATCAGGGAGCCCCGAGTCTCGGCACCCGCCCCCCGCTGCGGGCCCTCCCCCCCCC
>NW_007248463.1:250258-278257 GCF_000164805.1 Carlito syrichta
AAAGAATGGTGACATGAACGGCGGCGCGCGACAGCGTCACCGGAGGAAGGGACGAGGCTGAGCGCGGGCGGCGCGGAGCAGCGGCCGGCGCGGGGCAGGGACGCGGCGCCACCGCCTCCGCCTCCGCCTCCGCCGGGCTCCGCGCTCCGGGCTCCGGGGGGGCTCCCGCCGAGGCCCGCGGGCGCGGAGGACGCCCGTGGGGACCCGGAGCTCGGGGCCCTCGGTCCAGACGGGAGTCCCGCTCGACCCCGCGTCCCCCGGCCCCCGCGGAGCCTCCGGCGCGCGGGCTCCCGAGAGCCTGAGCCTGGAGTCCAGGTGGGTCGTCCCGGGGGGCGCGCGGGGGCGGCGCGCGGGGAGGGGCAGGCGGCGGCGTGCCGATGTCAAGAGCGGACACTTCCTCCTGACACTTGGTGGGCCGAGCCGCGGCTGCCGCTCGCTCTCCCTCCCAGCCCGCCCTCCCGCGTTCGCTTAAAAACTCCCGTGGCCCCGAGTGTCTGGCGCGCTGTTGACTTCCCCGTAACTTGCCTTTGGTCGACGCCACGCTCCTGCGTCCTCCACCGCTCTGGGTTCGTGCCAGTCCACCGGCTCGAGATTTCCTCCGCAAGTCGTTTGCTCCTAAGCCAATAGACACCGCCTTCGTCACACTTTTCCGGGGGAAAGCACCCGTGCGTTTGTTCCGCAGATGGCCGCCTCCCTCTGAACCGTGCAGATTGGTGCTGGGCACGCCGCAAAAGTTTGTGGCTTCTCAGTTTCGGGTGCTTCGCGGGGGAGAGGGGCGGACTCTGGCCTTGGACCGAAGCGGTGGGCAGGAAGCCGTCTCCTCTAACTTTTCCTCCCCGTTACCATCGGCGATGAAGAGGAAACAGAAGCGGTTTCTGCAGATGACTGTGTTGTTCACGGTGGCTTTGATTTTCCTGCCTAACATTGGCCTCTGGTCTCTGTACAAGGATAAGCACCTGGTGAAGTCTGCAGAGCACGGGGAGCAGCAGGTAAGTGCCTCCCGGGACGGATCCCAGGAGGATTGGTAAGGCGGTGGTCCTCGCCGGGACCTGAGAAGGCAGGTGTGGGATCGCCTGGGGTTCTCCAGGCTTTACAGGGCTGGTGCTACCAGACTCTGGACACCTGGGGCTTGAGCCAGTAGTTGCTCGAAGAGCGCAGCCAGTTGCATCGTGCCGTGTCAAACGAGTAGAAGAAGGGTGAGGGAGGTCAAAAGGAAGAGAAGGTGATCGTCCATGCGGGTCCTGGGCTGATCTGGGCTCAAAGGGGACGAAGGGTAGCTGGGCTTGTCTGGGGAGGTGGAGTGGGTTTGGCGCAAGTTCAGTGGCAGGGGCTGGTTTTCGCCTTCCATCTGGTCTACCTGTCTATGTTCAGGTGAATTGGGCCAAGTAAATCATCCAAATTGCGGAGTAGTTCTCAAAAAACAAGCTTCAGTAGTCAGTATATTGGTTGTCGGTTTTGCTTAGCAACAGCTTTTCACCTGGTGGAAACTTAAGTCTCTTTCGTCTCCCCTGTTGCTAAGGTGCACAGGGCAGTCACTGAGAATGTTGCGGACGGCTCTCCTTCGCCTGGGAATCACATGCAGGGTGATATGTTGTCTCTCTACTTGGCGAGTAGTCTATCAGTATGTATGAGGTTCAGGACTTAACACGGGTCAAAACAATTCTGTCTTCGTGAATAGTATTGTAAAATATCCTTCACAAGATGATGATGAAAATCAGTATTGTTGAATTTCTTGGTTATTATGAGAGGAAGCCTCTTCGGTAATTAAACTTTTGACAATAGAATGCTTTATGATACTGATCTAACACTTCCAGGGAGCCCAACACATCTCCTTGGACTATTAATATTCTTCATTTCAAGGGTCACTCACCCTTGAACACTACATATCTTCCACACATAGGAAATGTTCAAATAGTCCACTTCGGGATGACAGCAATATGTATTAATGGCAAGTCAGTATTTGCTCCTGAACTTAAGAGTTTAATTTTCTTTTTTACAGAGAGTGGTTAGTTATGGATATGAGAGTGATCTGATTTTTCGTTATGGCAAGAAGGCACTACCAGTCTCTCAACTTTAAAGATAACTAGTTGCCTATGGATTTTCAGTGGACTGGAATTTTGGGGGAAATGTTGACGTGTTTTCATTTAGTTGTTGCTCTTTATCACATTTTCTAATAAAAAATTAAGTTTGGCTTGCATTATAGTTTGTTTTGTCATTCCAGCGGAAAAAAAAATGAAGATGAACCCTTTGGATATGAAACTTTAATTTTTCCTAGTTAGAGCACTTATTTCTTCAACCCTTGGCATAAAACAGGAGCCTATCAACATTAGTAGTCAGTACACTATTATGTAAAATTTTCATTAAAATGTTGGTAAAATTAGAAAAACAATATTATTGTTTCTTAAAATTTGCTTATTCAATTAGCAATAACCATCTGAAGTATTTGCTGGTATAGCTAACATAGAACACTAATTAATCTTATTAATGAGATCTTTACAACTTTTACATTGACTCTATTGATTTTGACCCTTAATGAGAAAATTGTTGGTCCAATGGCATTAAAAAAAATGGGGCAGTTCAACTCTTTGACTTCTTATTATAATATCCAAAACTGTTTCCTTGTTTCTGGTTCTCCTCTAGTGCAGAGAATACTTAATTTCGGGGAATAAAGTAATGGAAATGAGGTAGAAAGAGAAGCAGCTGTTCCTCAAAGTTCCATGTGCTAGAGAATAAACATCTCAGATGGATGGATATCCTGTGACACTCCAGTTTAATTATGCTTTGTAAAGACTTTGAAACAGGAGATGAAGAACGGGTAGTGATAAGCCCTAAATGAATGTCAATGATCCACTTCAGTATTTTCACCCAAATAATGGTTTTAAAACAAGTACTTTCTTACAGATACAATAAGAAAACTGAAAGGGTAAAAGTTAATCTTGCAGAAAGATAGAATTCACTGAAAATAGGAAAAGTAAAGTTTATATTAGTTTTATTCTATTGTTTATCATAATGAGAAGGGAAATTAGGATATGTTGTCATCATCAGATAAGTTTTGGATAAGAGTTCAGTCATAAATATTTATATTTGACCATAAAGAAGTGACTTGCAATGATGAACTAAACATAGTATTGACATCATAATTTGCTAATGTATATATATTTTAATGGTAATAAGTTGACTACATACATAGGTATTCAATGGACTAGTGGATAATATGTTATTTAAATTTAGCAATTGGTTCTAAAAAGTCATTTTTATGATTAATTGCTCAATGTTCTGCAGAAACCATTTACTACTATTTTTCTTTCCAAGTTGTAAAATGCTGAGAGTAAGATAACATGCTGATTGAAGCTTTGACTGCAATAAGGACTGAGCTTTTCAAAACAAGTCATGTGCCCAAATGAGTAAACTATGTTCATAGCAGTTATGTGTAAAACGTCAGTGATTCTGGTTCTAAATGTGGCATGGGAATGGCCACGGGAGTATAAAAACTCTCACTGTTTTTAATAATTCATTTATTACAGTGGGTTACAAGAAAATAGTTTGATTTATGAAAATTCAAGATTATGGAATGACTAATATTTTTAAATATTCTTAATTTGTGTTTTAGCAGGTTACAATCCTAGTAGTTTTTGTGTCTACTATTCAGTATAAATTGTATTTATTGTGCAACCTGAGAGAAATTAAAGCGAGGTAAGAGAAAACACAGATAGAAACTGTATAAAAATTTTCACAAAGTTTAGCATTTAACATGTTTTTTCAAATTTGCCATACTATTCCAAATAAATTGTTTGTATTTTCTGTAGTTTCATTTAAAAGTGCTATTCATGACAATTCTGCATAATATTTAAACAGTTGCATTATGTGTAATGCAGAAAATAAAGCAAATAAGATAAACTTCCCAAATTATTCATCTAAAAGTTTCTCTTTTTCCTGTTTCCTCATAAAACCAAAGGGCATTGATAAAATAGTTTTAATAACAGAATGCATTGAAAGCTTTTTTTATTGTGTGGGGGCTGCAAAATTGAAGTCAAGTCACTGAAATAAATATGTTTTTTGAAATTTTTAAGGTTTTATAAAAATTTAAAAATACTTTATGATTCTAAGTAGATGTTATAATTGTGATATGTAGTTTTTATTTGACTCACTTTTGTTTCTTTTTTTGTTTCTTTTTTTTGTTATTGAGATGATTTAGTATCTCCTTTATATATGTATGTTAAAAGGAATCCATTGATAATGACTGTGATATTTAGCTGAGAATTGTAATATAGCAATATTTAGTTTATTTTTTTAATCTGAAATGCTACTTTTCTCTGTTTTTTAGCTGCCTTTGAATTAAACCCAGGTACATATTTGGATCTTAATTACCCTTAATTACCCTGTGCTTTAGGATGATATGTAGAACAACGTAATATTTTAGAACCAAATGACTGCATCTGGTATCATCACTTCCTCCATTTATTCAAGTATATGTTAAGAAAACTACCCCCAAACATTTTCTTTCCCCAAATACATTAAAAGATTAACCATTTAAAATATATAACTGTCATAATAATTTAGCAACTAACTTGGAAATAACATAAGTAGCAGAAATAATCCAAGAATATTCAAAATATGAAGAAGATCCTACAATTTTTGAAATAAAAATGAGGATCAAAGTCCTAGAATTTTAAGTCAGACATTTTCAGAATTGTTCAGAATGCTTTTAGAAGCTTATATCTGGCCTGGATTTTCTACTACGTTAAAAACTAGGCCTTCTATGTCACTTTGAAATTGTTGAACCTTCTCATTTCTTTGAATTTCAATATTTCCTTTTATAAAATAGGGCTGTTCTCCTGCTTATCACATAAAGATGCATAAAGTCCTAAGAGATCACGCCTTAGATACAGTAATCTTATTAGGTAATGCTTTCTTTTCCTCAAATTCACACGAAAACTGTGTTGACAGATGTGTGACTTAGCCACCATTAAAAAAAAAGTATCTCCTGAAAGAGATTCCTTGGCATCTTTGTCTACCTCTGCTAATATTAGTCATCTCACATTCAAGAGGAGTCTTCCTTTTGACCACGAACATGTTTGTTTAGTAGCATTTTAAAATTGTATTATTATATGAAAATATCATATTTGAAACTCAGTGTATGAAAACTGTCTTAACTTTTTTTGGGGGGGAATGTTGATCACTAAAGCTGTAAAGTATGTCTGTATTCCTTTTCCAGCAATCACCTTAGATACTGGAGGACTTAAGAACAGGAGGAAAAAAAACCTAAAGATTTTTTTTGTCTACACTCTGGAGACTGCATGATCAACACTAGGTGTGAAATGACGCATTCATTGGAGCCACAGTGTTCTTAATTAGCTAAGATGCAGATTTTAAATTAGGGTTCTAAAAGACCTTTTCTTGAATTTATGGAAAATCCATTCAGAATCACTGCAGGATGGCACTACACAGACCACTGTAACAAGTATCTTAATTATTTGCTGTGACCTAGTACATTGCTACATGATTAGTTCATCACATTTCCCCATGGGGGACAGAGTGTGAAACCAGTCTTCTGTTCACAGTCTGGTAAAAAATGAGATAAGTTTTTCTCCCCCTCTGTTAACTTCTGAGTGGGACAAGCTAGGCTGAATCAATTAACTTCCTTTAAGATTTTTTTTTAAAAAATAGTATTCCTTTAAAAGAAGCCAAATCACTTGGAATATATAGGGAGAGGGTGAGAAAGATTGAGTGATTTAAGTGGTATAGAAAAGAGGATTGAGTATTTATTTTTTAAAGTTTCCCAGGAGTAGCCATGACAACCTTTAGAAAGTTTACAGCCATGTCTCTCCTTGTGACATTTTTATTCAGATGAAAGACAGCAAGGAGGGTATAGAAATTAAAATTAGGAGTGGACATCATGTAGTGAAAGTGGCATGTGGAAGCAGATGTGGACAGGCTTTGTGTACCATTCATTCCCACTTCTCCTTTGCTTGGCTTGTTCATGGTGAAGGATTGGAGTTCTGGGGACTTCAGATCCTTAAAACCACCTGGCAAGACCAGGTTCCTCCCTCTTCCACATATTTACGTATGTGTTTACAAAATTGTTGTTATGGAACCAAAGGTACAAAAATGCATAGGAGGTCAAAACGAGCTCTCTTCAGCTAGGCACAGCTCAGCTTCTCTCACCACTTCATCTGCCACACCATAAAGCTAATGGTTCCTAAGGTATCTCAAAATGTAATATTAATCAGTTGTTATTAATCATGCATATATTTATATGCATACTAGTAATGTGTGAATGGACACCACAATGAATAAATAAAACCTATGTGCCATTTGAATGTGTTTGGATAGATGTGTATGTAGGTAGACACTAAAGCACATAAATACATATTGGGTTTATGTAAAGGTTGAAAAGAAGGACAAGGCATCTACAAAAGTTGAGGATATGATGGCCATCAACCAGCATTCTCCACTGTATGCTGATGTCTGTTACTGCAGAATCTACAAGGTGGCATCAGGAAGAGGGTGAAGCATTTAGGTTCATGAGGAGTTCAAAGTAAAACACACTGAGGTTCTCTTTAAGTTCTCTGCTTTCCACATGGTAGCAAAAAGCATGTGGCTTGGACTAGCCATAGTCTGAAATTAAGTGTGTTCACTCCCTTTAGCCACATACATGTACATGCACACGTCTCATATAAAGAATAATTAAATTCACACAAATGTTTTGTTTTCCGCAATATTTTTACCTTCTTGAACTTGCATTTTCCATTGCTTTAAATTCACAATAGGCTGTGAGTTGAATTTGAAGAACTAATTAAATGCTATTAATTTAAATTTAAAAAATAAGGAGAAAGATGAAGAAAGTACATCTGTCTCTAGAAATGATTACATCTATTTAACAAGTATGAAAGGATTTAGCCTGTAACCGTGGCACAGATTATAAATAAGATGATTCACTCTTATAATGTACCATAATTAATACAATCGAGGTTGTCAAAGAGCATGGCAATGGCCGCCAACTATCTGTCCTAAGGAGTGGTGGTCTCTCAGTGATGTCTGAGAAGCTGAGAAGGCCAATTTCAAGTTATTTCAAATACACAAATGCCTATGGGCTATTATTTAGTACTTGAAATCCAGAAATCCAGAGACAATTATAATAGTTCTGAAAGTTTTTGTCATATTAAAAATGACAAAAATTGTCAAGAGTGTTGTTTTGGCATGTCTTCGCAGCAGGAGAATCCATTGGACTTAATTTAAGGAGACCTGTTAGAATGTTCATAGTACTGTGTCTTGTTCTTTTTTAGTAGGTCAGTGTGTAGGCTCTGTAATCAAATTATCTGTGTTCAGATTCTGACTTCAGTACTTAGTGCTTTGTGAATGCTGGGGCTAAAGGGGGAGTATTCCTTGGCCCTCTGACATGAAGTAGGTTGATTAATAGGAGAAAAGTCATATACCTAAGTTTAATATTTATACGTTGGAGTCTCCAAGATGAAGACTCAAACATACAGTGGAATTATTCATTTTTATGCTTACATTTCTCAAAGAATGCATGACTGTATAGACATATGATTGGACAAAAGGGATCTAATGCTCATAGACTGAGTGAGACACCCACCAAGGCATATCTGTCTAGATTCTTCCTGGCCTCTCTGAGTGACTTGTCTTCCTTTTGGGTGTGGGGCAAGGCCCTATCTCGAATGGGGCCTTGGGACCAATAGTTAAACAATATAGGTCAGATCATCTCTTTATGGGCAGCTTTTACACAGAAAGGCAGAAAGAAAATTAGAGTAATATTTTTAGATTTAATGGCTGGCTTTGGGGAGAAGGAATGCTAGTTTCTATGATCTGCCTTGGGGAAGAGGAATTCTGGCTTCTATGGCTAACCTCATGGATGAATAGGAACAGAGGGGCAGGAGAAGGCCAGACAAATCTGCTTTTGAGGTCTTCACTTTGGAGTATAATTTTCTGAGCCCCAGCATGACATTTGACAACATCAGGGATCTTCCACAGATCCGTTTTCACATAAGTAAAATGGTGATGATATATCTTTCTTATAGTGGTATGGGAGGATTAAATGCTTAACATCTTGAACAACATATAACAAGCCTCACTGGATATAGATTATTGTTACACATAAGTATTTATAAGCAATAACTGCCTTTAGCAAGGTTATTAGTGTTTGTTTGATATATATTTACAGATGGTTTCTTTTTTAGAGGCATTGTCAAGACAGCATGACAAAGCAACACCCTTGATGTGTTGAGTCTAATAGAAGGACTGGTGAATAAACACATGAGATCTAGAAAACAAAAGGACTTATTTGATGTTTCTTTGGTCTAATACTTTAGGACAAGGTGTTAATTTTCATTTTAATATTATTATTTTTGCAGAAATAGACAAATTATATTTTTGATATAGTGTATTGAAATATATTCAAAAATTGAAGCTCTTCATAGAAGAAAAAAAGCAATGTTTCTTTGTAATGATTGCTTTCAATTCCTATAAAAAGAAAGCCTATGCCTCACATACAAGTATTTTTTTCTCTACACTAATTACAAGCAAGCTAAAATTACTTTTGTTGCTGTTGTTTAAATCATGGTCATGAGATAGACTGGATTATTCTGAAGAAAATAAGTTAAATAGTAGAATAGATGCTATCAAAACTATTCCACTACTTTATAGAATTACTGTTCTCTTCGGTAGAGTTAGGGAGCAGTAAAGCATGTTGCATTGTGGCCACTCTTATTATCTAAATAGTGAAATTGAGAGATTAAACTGAAATTCATAAAACAAATAAATAAGCACTGCAATGTAGCGCTTTCTGTGTGTATAACGGACACTTACAAAAGGCAGAGAATGATACAATCTCTGGACCCATTACACAGATATTCATTCTTATGGGGATAATAGTGAGCTTCACTTTGTTATAAAAATTAGGGACTGGGTGTGATGGCTCATGCTGTAATCCCAGCACTTTGAAAGACTGAGATGGAAGTATCACTTGAGGCCAGGAATTTGAGACCGACCTGGGCAACATAGCAAGACTTCCTCTCTACAAAAAAATCAAAAAATTAGCCAGGTGTGGTAGTACTTACCTGTAGTCCCAGCTGCTCAGAAGGCTGAGGAAGAAGGATCCCTTGAACCCAGGAGTTTGCCCCACCCTGGGAGTCAGTGAGAGACCCTCCTCTAAAAAGAAGAAATAAAAACAGAAAAGAAAAAAAAAAAACTAGGGTTGGGTTTAAGTTAAGGGAGATAGGGATGTTCATATACTTCAAGTGTATATGTTGACCTCACTCCTCACAGAAGTATATTATCTTCAATATGTCACTAACCATCTTTGAACCTCAGTTTCTCATATGGAAACATAGAGATAGCCCCCTAATACGGTAACTAAGAGAACGAATTAGACTTGTATGTGTAAATTACATAGCATTTTTTTTAAAAGCTTACTGAATAGCAATTTATAACTTAAAAAAATTTTGAACATCCATTGAAGGTAGTAAATGAGCGTAAAATTGTGCCAACCTAAAAAAGATATAATAAAACATATAAAGTATGCCTCTACTAGTTTGTCTTTTTGTTGTTGATAGATATTTATTGAGTATCCAACATGTGCATGGGAGTGTGGTAAACCCTGAGGGAAACAGGTGATCAAGCCATCAATCTGATTTTAATTCGCTTACAATCTATTCGTTAAGAACATCACATACACATGTATAATATAGGCCTGGATTAAATTGTTTGATAAGAAATGCATGCTCAAATTATTTAGAGTTATAAGAGTTAGAAAAAACATAAGTTATTGTGTGATATTTACATGTGGCTCCATTCTAAGTGCTCTACATATTTACTACTTAATCCTCCCTACAATTTATTGAGATATACCCTCTTCTATGTAACTCAATCCACATCTGAGGAAACCACAAAGATGAAACTTGGATTCATAGAAATAGAACATGCTTGACTGTGTTAATCGCCACATAGATTAGGCAAGTGAAGATTTTGAAAAGGTCATTAGGTTTGGCAATTCGTTCCTGGTACCTTCTTGATTGTAATTATACACAGTTATAGCATTTAAACAAATTGTAAATGATTCCATGATAAGACTAAATATACAACTGAGATATCTTATGTATGTGTGTGTATGTGTATATATATATATATATATATATATATATATGAGCTGCATGTAAATATCATATGTACATATATATATATTTATTTTTATTTTTATTTTTTTAGAAAGCAGGATTTATTGAGAGGATAGCAAAGCTCTCACAGTGGGAGGGGACCTGAGGGGTTGCTCATAACTTATATTTTTAAGACAGATGAGTAATATTGTTGAGTTGCCATTGATGTCAGTGGCTCAGGGTGGGGACCCAGTTGTTAGGATCCAAGAGAAACCAGAATAAGATTGATGTACTGAGAGGGAGGGCATTCCCCAAGGAGGAGGGGGCAGTCATGTGAAATAAAGCAGAGGGCCAGAAGCAGCAAAAGTGGTCAAGATCTGAAAGGTAAGTCAGTGCTTGTGTTTTTAATAGTGTGAATGTTATCCCGAAGAAAGGTCTGAGATTTTTCCCATGAAGATATCTTACTACTTTGGAGAAGTAATTAAAAATGTGTGAAATATTGTATAAAGTGTGAATTACAGATATAGTTAGATAGCTGATGAATAGGTAATTAGATGTTTATTATAGTTTGTATAATCCTATAATAAAGATTGAAGACTGTAATACTGAGTGGAAATGTCACTAAGTCATGCAGATCCATTGTCAGTAAGTCACCGATGTACATGTCAAAAACAATGCAGATGTGACCGGACACACAAAGTGAAGGAAAAATAAATGAGTGTACTTAAGCACAGTAAAGTACAAAGGGATGAATGGGTGGGTGGTGGTAACCATTGCAACTAGTATTTAGTTGCCAAAAATTCAAAGATAGTATATTAATATTAAAAATAATAAAGTGATTATAACATTAACAAAAATAAAAATAAATGTTGATATATTAATAATAAACTTTAAAATACACTTATTGAGCTTCCAGAATGTACATGACACTAGATCAAGCTGCTCTTAAATCCTCACAACAAATCTATGATAGCTTGCTTTACAAATGCAAAGAGACTTTTTAAAAAATGTATCAAGATTATACAGTGATTATTCTACCAGTATCAGGTGTTGAGATTATATAAAGTTCATATAATACAAGTACATTGGAAATATTCCAGATCATTTTAGCAGAGGAAATTATATAATTCAACAATAAAAAGTAGTTGAGGGCATAGACACTAACGCCTGCCTGAATGGTTTGGTTCCAGTTCTATCACTTAAGTAGCTGTCTGACCTTGGACAAATTACTCATCTTCTCTGTGCTTTAGATTTTCCATTTCTAAAATGGGTATAAAAGTAGTGCCTATGATTGCGTTGGTTAAGAGTTAAGTTAATAAGCATAAAATGCTTAGAAAACTAGATTGCACCTAGTAACCAATTTAAAGTGGTACCTATTTTTTTCTCCCATCAGAATTCTGAAACATTGAGATTGGAAAAAGAGGGAAAGCATGTCCCTATATTTATTCTCTCATGACCATCTTGAATGTGTTTTCTTATTTGGATATATTTTTTGGTTTTTTTGTTTTGTTTTGTTTTGTTTTGAGTTGGAGTCTCACCCTGTCGCCCAGACTGGAGTGCAGTGGCACGCTCCTGGCCACTGCAGCCTCGACCTGCTGGGCTCCGGCGATCCTTCCACTTCAGCCTTACAAGTAGCTGGAACTACAGGCGTGCACTACCACACCTAATTTTTTGATTTATTGTAGAGATGAGGTCTCACCAAGTTGCCCAGGCGGGTCTTGAACCCTCAGGCTCAGGAAATCCACTCACCTCAGCCTCCCAAAACGCGGGATTACAGGCTGAGTCACCGAGCCCGGCTGTTTTTTGTATTTTTAAAAGGATTTTTTTAAAATGTTTTGAAGCTTCTTTGACTTTTTCCTTCTTTTTTTTTTTCTTGTGTAGACCATGCAGAAAAAAATAATATGGGACTTAGTTTAAAAGTTTGTATAACTTAAACAAAGGACTCATAGGGTCATGTGTGTCAGGAACTCGTTTGCTTCAGCAGAGAATGTAGCTCTTCCCAGAATATGCAGTCAGCAACCAATACTGTTTTGATGACCTTTCCCCCATCTTTGTACTTACGTTCTCTCCACATGGTGCTAATTTCTGAACATGTATTCTACCCTCAGGGAAAAAAGCAATCTTTTCTAAATTGTGTTATTAAATCAGTGTAAACATTCAAAGAGAATTATCTAAAAATATCTCTAGAGTTGAATATTCCATTATTTTGCATAACTTGAGTTTTAACATTGTTCTGGTTGTTTCCAACAAGGTAGAACTGAGAAAATCAAGAACATTACTGGAGACCACGGTTGAGTGACTTGATGATGAAAGTGCTTTCTCACTCCCTCTTCTAGTGCTTCCAAGAGACAAGCTGGCTGGAAAGAGAGGGATAGAAAAATGTGTAAAAGTAGGAGGCAAGGGGAGATACAAAATGTTTCCATTTCCCAGCTGAGTCATCTTATATTTTAGGTAGTCTAACTGTAAGGCACCAGATTCATAACTATGTAATGGGATTGTCTCCCATCATAACCTCTGTAGAAACTTTGAAATAGTCTTTCACAAAGCTGAAAGAAAGTACTTTTTTTTTTGAGTTGGTGTCTCACTCTGTTGCCTAGACTGGAGTGCAGTGGCTGCTCCTGGCCATCGCAGCCTCGACCTGCTGGGCTCCGGCGATCCTTCTGCCTCAGCCTTCCAAGTAGCCAGAATTACAGGCATGCGCTACCACGCCCAGCTGATTTTTTTAAAATTTATTTATTGTAGAGATGAGGTCTCGCTGCCCACGCGGGTGTCGAACCCACGGGCTCAGGCAATCCACTCACCTCAGCCTCCCAAAGCCGTGGGATTACAGGCTGAGCCACCGAGCCCGGCTGAAAGTACTTTTTTTTTAACGTTCCTCAGCATTTTAAGACAAAGATGTTGAGTTCTAACATGTAAAATATAGAGGAGAAAATAAGTTCTATTATATAAAATATAGAAGGGAAGATAGGCCAATGAGATAATGTTGAAGAAGTGTCTATCACTTGACACCTGTTCCCACCTCTTCCTGCTCAGAGCCTTCTCTTTTCCCCTTTGAAATTTTCCTGAAGACAAATTTCATAAAGGGCTTGATTTGATCAATTATTAGCCCAATGAATAGAAGAAAGTCTTGACACCACTTTAAACACTTGAATCTTTTGCATCATAAAAAGGTTCTGTTGAACCTAACTGCATTTTCAGCTATTGAAATGTGTGTGATGTGAGCAATATTTTTCAGCTAAATGCATCTGCTGTTACTCTTTGTTGTTGTTGTTTTGTTTGTAGTGCCAGGAGCTGTCACTTTTATTCCAAACTATGCAATAAGAAAGTAAATATTGCTCAGTTGTGTCACCTTCATAGAAACGGTTTCTTGCAAGTTAGAACTACAAACTGGCACAGTGAAATATAAACTACCAGAAAACAACCAGTATACATTTTTCTATTCAGTTCTTTTTGCTTTCCCAAATAGCTTTTTCCAACCTTCTTTTTCACCTCAAATTTTCCTTGCTACCATCCCTTTTTATCGCACTGAGCAGGTAGCCTTGCCTCATTCTTCACTGTGAGCATAGAATTTTCTTTTTGGGAGAGCCAAGACTGCATGTCTTAAAACAAACAAAAAAAAAGCACCACCATTTGCATGGGTATTTTCCCAGTTCTCTACTTGCCTCCTGTTACTATGGAAAAATGCCCCTAGCTTTAGGATAAATATGGAACCTGTAATCCAGACTATGAATCACAACTTTCTTTAGGAACTTCTACATGTGATTTTTTTCTTCTCATTCATTTATTTTTCAGCCTTTTCCTCTCAAATCATCTTTCATATTAATATTTAAACTTCCTTGGGTTCTCCCACTGTTAGAGGCAGTTGGAGAACAAAAGTGAAGCAAAGATAATAAATGTCTCTATTCTCTTAATACATCCAATTCCCTGTTTCTACCCACCTAAGGTTTAATTCAATTCCTGTTCATCTACATCAACTTTTTCACCAATATCATCAGCAGTCTCTTGGTAGTTATCCCCAAACTACTTTCCATTACTTATATTACTTGGCAGAAATTAGTTAAACACTCTCTTTACTTAAAACAATCTTCATTGGAGAAAAAGAGGTAGTGGGGTGGGAGACTTGAGAAGAAAAGGTTGAAAAAAGACGCTCTGGAAAACACAAAAGAGAGCTAATAGGAAAGTGTAGAGTGATTCTTTGCTGGTAATTTAGGTTTCTCTGTGTACCCTCCTATTTTAATTCTCCTGTTCCCACTGCTGTGCCCAGCCACCACCCATACACAAACACATTCACCAGTGTCCTTTACATACTTTTCCTAAAAAATTATGTTTTGGGGGGATGTCAACCTTAAATAATGAGATTCAGATAATATGATTAAATTTAGAGTTTATTTGAGTACAAAACTTGAGGATGACCATCCGGAAACACCAACTCCCAACAAATGGGATCAGCATTCCAAAGTGGAAAAGTTAAGGTTTCACTTATATAAGCAGAAACAGAGAAGTTCCAACAGGATTACAGCATTTTTTTCATGCAAGTCCAGGACATAGGCCACAGTGATTTGATTGGTTTCAGATTGCAACATCCCAAGGAAGATAACTTTTTTACTCAGCGAGGAGAGGCAGTGATATGAGGGGGTTTTATCTCTGGTGCTCTTTAGTCTTAATTATTTACAGGGAAAAGAAAAAGGCAGAAATTGCAGCTGTATGCTGCATGTCTCAGGCTGCATAGCCACATTACTCTCAACGCTCAGAATAATGTAATGGTCTAGCAGATTTAAGTTTGAATTATTTAATTTCACTGGAGTCTGCATAACTACTTCTGGTTCTGTACTTTCCCTGAGAGCATCATTCACAGCCCTTTCTGATTTCAGTTATCAAATTTAAGCTAATGAATTCCAAATTATTATCTGTAATCCAAATCTCTCTCCTAACAGTATGACCCACATACAAACCTATAGTAACAGATATTTTATACTTTAGATGTCTGAAATTAAATGTCTTTTCCTCATCCACTCCCTACATCTGCTCTTTCTTGTCCTTTGTCTAAATGAAGTACACTGATATCTATTTCAGCATTCAAGGCCAAACACTGGTCATATTGTCATTGATTCCTTCAGTATTTTTACTCTCAAGTATAATCATTGCTACGTTCAGTTGACCCTTGAACTATTGGGTTTGAACTGCTTGGGTCCACTCATACATGAAGTTTTTTTCAATAAATATGTTTTTTCTGGAGACCTACACAACAATTTGAAAAAAAGTCACAGACAAACCCTATAGCCTAGTAATTTTAAAAAAAATTAAAACAAATCTAGGTAGGTATGAACACATAAAATATATGTAGATACTAGCCTACTTTATCATTATTATCATAAAACATACACAAATCTATTATAAACAGTTAAAATTTATCAAAACTTACCCAAACAAACACAGACTACTCATGGCACTATTCACAATCAAAATAAATGGTTTAAATGTAAAGATGCAGTATTGAATTATAATCGTATAAAATTAACTATAATACATAACTGATCATTTCTAAGCCCTTCTTATGCTATTGTGGTGAGCTTAAGTCTTACCAAGTATCCACTGTGTGATGCTTGTCATCTCCAAGGGAGTGACTCATCTCCAGTAAAGTTCACATTACAGTAAAAAATAATTTCTCATTGTCCTTTCATATTTTTCATCATGTAGAGTTTGAGTGCAAAGTTTGAATATGGCCCCCCAGAAACACCGACTGCAAACAAATAGGGTCAGCATTCTAAAATTGAAAAGTTATGGTTTCACTTATGTAGTTGAGACAGAGAAGTTCTAGTAGGATTTTACAGCATTTTCTATAGAAAAGTGCAAGGCTGTAGACCTTGAAAAGCACCATGGGAGCCAAACGAGGTGCCACTAGTGACGCTGCAAGTGTTCTCAAGAAGTAGAGCGAAGTCATGACATGACAAGACAAAACAAAATTGCTTGCTATGTGCCTTAGATTGAGGGCTGCAGCGGCAGTTGACCCCCATTTCGGATGAGATTGGATGCGTTGAGTGTGCTGTAGCCATAGATTTGCTCCCATTTCAAACAGATAATTCATTTTGTAAACTGATGTCATAAACTTATGATATCAATAAATACACTAAACTTATGATATCAACAAATACACTACAGTACCCTAAATGTATTTTTCTAGCTGTATTATAAGAATATGATATATAATAGATTTAAAAATTATGAGTTAATTGACTATTAATATTATCATTAAAGCTTCTGTTCAACAGTAGGCTGTTAGGAGTTACATATCTGGGGAGTCAAAAGTTATCCACAGAGTTTTGACTGTACAGAGAGTCATCATATTGTATCCCTGCCTTGTTCAAGGGTTAGTTGTACTAGCTGTTCTCCCTACAACGTCTTTCTTGAACTTATCCACATTACCATATCCCCCTTGCCAGTGCCCCAGTTGGGACTAACTTAAACTCTTTACTGAATTTCGTTGAGACACTCCCACCATGATATTTTTGCCTCCAGCTTGCCCTCAAGTTCATCTTCATAGCGACCAGAGTGGTTTATCCAAAATACTTAATAGAATAGACCACTGTCATTCTTAAGTCTGTTCTATTCTAAGGCTCTATTGTAAGGCTCTTATACCTTTAGATAATAGTTCGAATTTTTTCATGAGGCTTACCCACACCTGACTGCTTACTACTTCCCTGCCAAGACTTCATAGGCTTCAACCACTTTGAACTTCTTTTCGGTCTCTGAGAATATTATTTTATTTTTTCCTTTGAGAATTTGCCTATCTTTTATCTCCAGTCTTGCCCAGGTTAATTTCTACTCCTCTTGAAAATTTTCCTATCTCTCTGCTTGGGTTAGACACCTTTCCTAAGTGTTATGTTGCCTGTTCTTCTTTTGCCCTTTTGATGCTACTTCATAATCTGTATATCAACTATCTATTTAGGTGATTTATTCTCCATTAATCAGTAAGCTTCTTAAACTTAGTAGTGGGCAGAATGGTGACTCCTTTGAAGGTATGTCTATGTAGTAACCCTGGAACCTGTGAGTATTACCCTATTTGGAAAATAGGTAATTGAAAATATAGTTAATCTAGAGATCTTGAAACGCAGTGGTCATTCTAGATTACTTATCCTAAATAATGGGCTCTAATTTCAACAACAAATGTTCCTGTTAATGGCATGCAGGAGAATTTGATGGATAGAAGAAAAGACACAGGCAGAAGAGCTAGATGCTATGGAAAGAGAGGCAGAGATTGGAGTGATAAAAACGATGTCAGATACATACAGAGGAGAAGCCAACATGGAGAGAGAGGCAGGGATTAGAGTGATGTGGCCACAAGTCAAGGAACTCAAGAAATTCTAGCAGCCACCAGAGATGGAAGAAGCAAGAAAGGGATTCATTCATGTAGCTTCCTGGGCTAGTAATCCCTGCCAACACCTTGATTTCAGATGTCTGGCCTCCAGAGTCATGAAAGATATATTTTTGTTGTTTTAAATGATCTGATTTGTGACTATTTGTTACAGCAGACACAGAAAACTAAGACAGTTACTGACTGTTCATCTTTTCCTACTTTTTAATTCCAGACCTAGCAATAACTGACTACAAATTAGGCACTGCAAAAATACTTCTAGAAAGAATGAAGTATCATAGATTTGAGTTGACTTCTATATATCAAAATTATTTGTGCTAAGCTCTATGGATACAAAAAGAGTATGCACAGCCCAAATACATATATTAAAATGTTGTGTAGATATTACCAAGCAAATATGAATCTAAGAAGGTAAACAGCTGTCATACTCATGAATTAATGTTCCATTTACATGATTTTGCTCTATCAGCCTCATCCTGACTAAATATGCTACAATGTAAAGCCTTGACTAATCATATATGGAAAGATCAATGAGGTTTCATCTAACAGATTGATATCTGACTATGCTATAGGAGACATATGGTGTCAATAACATTATTGAAAGCAAAATAATCACATTTCAACAGCCCATGATATGATAAGGAACAAAATATAATCATAAAATCTTCTCTTTCTCCAATTATGAAACCCCTGTAGTATAACATTACTATAAAATGTGTAGGCACAATATGTGTCTACATTTAAATAACTATCATGGCAATTTAGGAAAGGCTTATTTTTAAAACTGTGCTAATCTATAAAAAAAATCTTATAGTAGATTGAGTTTATTAATATAGCCTACAAGGGACCACTAAGCTGCACACTTCATTAAAATAAGTAATTTTGAAGGCATAAACTGATATATTTCAAGGAGTTCATTTTCAACTTAGAGTTTCAGACCTTAAGACTCGTGTTAGTTTGATTCTTTAGCATGGGTCCTTGTTTCAGTGCCTCCAATCTCTTTGAATGGGCTATCTTGATTTACCTAGGTTCACTTTAATTAGCAGCTGCATAGCAGAAAGGTGGAAGCAGGAAGAGAAAGGCAGAAAATTCAAGGGTAAATCATGAAAGAGATTAGGAAAAGTTACAGGAACTAGAGAAGATATGACAAGCTTTATTTGGTAGAGGCAAATTAAATGCGGTGTCTTGGGGGAAATTGTCTTACTGTTCTGATAATTAAATAGCATTGTGTTTGATGAGATGATTCCACAACTTTCTTCATAATGCTAAATTACTTCAAGCGTGTTAATTATATCTCCTCTTGTTTGTGCCAGTATTATGATCAGCTGTGAATCTTTGAAATGTTCATTCTGGCATTTGTATCTACTGGTTACCTAGCTTTGACCTTCTTTCATTTCCGTTGCTTTTGTGTTCATTTCAATAGTGTATTAAAATGATTTTCAGGCCGGGATTGGTGGCTCAGCCTGTAATCCAAGCACTTTGGGAGGCCAAGGTGAGTGGATTGCCTGAGCCCGAGGCTTCGAGACCAGCCTGGGCAACTTGGCGAGACCTTGTCTCTATGATAAATCAAAAATTAGCCAGGTGTGGTAGTGCGTTCCTGTAGTTCCGGCTACTTGGAAGGCTGAGGTAGAAGGATCTCTGGAGCCCAGCAGGTAAACACTGAGGGAACAGTGAGTATGACATAGCACTTCATCCTGGGCGATGGAGTGAGACTCTGACTCAAAAAAAACAGATTTTCAATAAAAAGCTTATTGTCTATATTCAGCTTTAAAAAGATGTGCAGAAATATTAGAGTTGTTTAAATTGCTTTCTATTTCTTAAGGTTACCAGCTCGATAAGATTCATTAGTAAAAATGTCATTTATAAATATTCTTTTTTTTTTTTTTTTGAGTAGGAGTCTCAGTGTGCCCAGACTGGAGTGCAGTGGCACACGCCTGGCCACCGCAGCCTCTACCTGCTGGGCAGCTCCGGTGATCCTTCCACATCAGCCTTCCAAGTAGCTGGAACTACAGGTGCGCACTACCACACCCGGATAATTTTTTGATTTTATTGTAGAGATGAGGTCTTGCCAAGTTGCCCAGGCAGGTCTCAAACCCATGGGCTCAGGCAATTCACTCACCTCAGCCTCCCAAAGAGCGGGATTACAGGCTGAGCCCCCGAGCCCAGTTTACAAATATTCTTATAATTAAACAAAATTATACATGCCAGTACATATTGTCTTGTGTCATAATATTTGTATGCTAAAACATAACTTTCTAAATGTGATTACCTTACAAAAATATGCCCGTGGCTGGTGTGTTAATATTATGAAAAAGTATGTGGACACATTTTTAAGCAACTCGTCTGACTTGTACACTAAAGAAGTATCGTTCTAGTTTATAATGCTTTATGCTGTTTTACATTGTTTCTGAAGTATCTGTAATTACATATAATCTGCTTATTTAAGACATAATCTGCCCTTGTCGGTGATCTTATGGTAATACACTTTGAATAATATATCAATTTTTACTTTTCATGTAGTTATACACAAATGCTAATTCCCTGTGAAATTTTCTCACCAAAAGGTTTTGATACTCATTTTACTTATGAAATATATAGATTCTGATGAAATTTTTAATTTAAATATATTTATTTAGATGCAAAAGATATTTGTTGCAAGCATTTAATTTTTTAAATGTAAAATAATGTGTATGCATTTTTCAGTCTTATTTTTATTCTTTTTGTATCTCAAGCTTTAATTTAAGTATAATATTTCTATTAATTTGCAATTATTTATCCCATAAGTCAATTTGTCCAGTGTTTTATTATTTTGTATATAGTTTTTATTGTCTTAATCATGACAGTTCTTATTTTATTTATTTTATTTTTTTAAGATTGAGCTATGATTTCTTGACTAGGAATTTTCCTGTCTTTTTTCCACTTTCCTGTGTTCACTCAGTACAATCAAGTATCATTTTTATGATTTTGGTTTTTATTTCAATAGCTTTAAGAACACAAGTGGTTTTGGGTTATATGGATGTATTGTATAGTATTGAAGATGTCTGGGCTTTAAGTGTATCCATCACCCTGACTAGTGCATATTGTCTCTGATGGGCAATCTTCCATCCCTCACCCCCCTTACTACCCCACTCTGAGACTCTAGTGTTCAGTGTGCCATCCTATATGCCTTTGTGAACCCTTAGCTTAGCTCTCACTTACAAGTAAGATCATGGAGTATTTGGTTTTTTGTTCTTGTGTTACTCATTTAGCATAATGTCCTCCAATTTCATCCAACTTGCTGCAAAAGACATTCTTTTGTTCTTTTTTTATGGCTGAATAATCTTTCATGGTATAGATATACCACTTTTTATTTATTCAAAGATCAGATAACGGGCAGTTAGGTTGATTCTACATCTTTGCAAGTGTGAATTATGCTTAATATACAAATGAAAACAGTTGTCTTCTTTGTACAATGGTGTCTTTTGCTTTGGGTGAATACCAAGTAATGAGATTGCTGGATTGAATGGTAGATCTACTTTTAGTAGTCTGAAAAATCTCATTATTGTTTTTCATAACATTTGTTATGAACATTTTCATAACATTTGTACCCATTTACATTCCCACCAACAGTTTATAAGAGTTCCCTTTTCACTGCAACCTTGCTATCGTATATTGTTTTTGATTTTTTTAATAATGGCCATTCTGAGTGGTAAAAGGTGGTATTTTATTTTAATTTTAATTTGCATTTTCCTGGTGATCAGTGATGTTGAACATTTTTTATGTCTTTGTTGGCCATTTGTATATCTTTTTTTGGGAGATCTCTGTCCATGTTATCAGCCCACTTTTAATGATTATTTGTCCTTTTTTGCTGGTTTGTTTGAGCTCCTTGTAAATTCTGGATATTAGTTCTTTGTCAGATGTATAGTTTGTGAATATTTTCTTCCATTGTCTTGTCTATTTACTCTTTTGATTATTTCTTTTGCTGTCTTAATGTTTTTTAGTTTAATTATATTCCACTTATTTAGTTTTGTTTTGTTGTATTTGCTTTTAGATCTTAGACATAAATTATTTACCTAAGCCAATGTCCAGGGAGAGATTGTTCTAGGCTTTCTTCTAGCACTTTTATGGTTTCAAGTCTGACATTTACAACTATCATCTATCTTAAGTTAATTTTTATGTATGATGAGAGTTAGTGTTCCTGTGTCATTTTTCTACATGTTGCTATCCAGTTTTTCAAAAACCATGTATGGAATAGGATGTCTTTTTCCAGTGAATGTTTTTGTCCACTTTGTCAGTGATCAATTGCTTTTAGATATACTGCTTTATTTCTACATTGTCTATTCTGTTCCATCGGTCCATGTGTCTACCTTTGCACCAGTATCATGCTGTTTTGGTTACTACAGGCTTGTAGTATAATTTGAAGTCAGGTAATGTGATGCCTCCATCTTGGTTCTTTTCACCTAGGATTGCTTTGGCTATCCAGGCTCCTTTTTTGGTTCCATATGAATTTTAGGATTATTTTTTTCTAATTCTGTGAAAAATGGCATTGATAATTTGATAGAGATTGCACTGAATCTGTAGATTTATTTTGATAGTATAGTCATTTTAACAATATCGATTCTTCCAATTCATAAGCATGTGATTTTTTTTCCATTTTTTTTTTTAATGCTGTTTGAAATCTTTTTCATCAGTGTTTTTTAGTTCTCCTTGTAGAAATCTTTCATCTCCTTAGTTAAATGCATTCCTAAGTATGTTATTTTTATTTTTGTTAGCCATTATGAATGGGATTGAATTCTTGATTTGATTCTCAGCTGGGTCGTTATTAGTATATAGTGGTGCTACTGATTTGTGTGTGTTAATTTTGTATCCTTAAACTTTACGGAATTTGTTTATCAGATTCGGGAACCTTTTGGAGGAGGAATCTTTAGGGTTTTCTAGGTATAGGATCATGTAATTGGCAAGCAGAGATAGTTTGACATCTTTTCTCATTTGGATACCCCTTATCTCTCTCTCTTGCTTGATTGTTCTGGCTAAGAATTTTGGATAGAAGTGATACAAGTAGAAATTCTTGCCTTGCTCCAGTTTTGAGAAGAAGTGATTTCAATTTTTCCCTATTCAGCATGACAATGACTTTGGGTTTGTCATATATGGTTTTTATTATTTTGAGGTATGTGTTCCTTCTATGTCTATTTTTTTAATGGTTTTTATCATGAAGTGATGCTAGATTTTATAAAAAGTCTTTTTTGTATCTATTGACATGATTGTATGATATTCATTCTTATTTTTGTTTATGTGTTGGATCATATATTAACTGATGTGTGTTGAACCATATTTACATCCCTGGGATGGAACTTACTTGATTGTGGTGGATGATGATGATGATGATATTATTATTTTGATGTGCTACTGGATTTGTTAGTATTTTGATGTGCTGTTGGATTTGTTAGTATTTTGTTGGAGATTTTTGCTGCTATGTTTGTCAGGAATATTGGTCTGTAGTTTTCTCTTTTTATTGTATATTTTCCTGGCTCTGGTATCAGGGTGATACTGATATTGCAGAATGAATTAGGAAGGATTTCCTCCTTCCCAATCTTATGGGATAGTTTAAGTAGAATTTATGCCAATTCTTTGAACATTTGCTAAAATTTGGCTGTGAATCTGTATGGCCCTGGGCCTTTTTCTCTTGGGAGGCTTGTAATTACTGATTCTTGTTATTGATCTGTTCACAGTTTCTATCTTTTTGAGATTCAAGTTTGAGGGGTTATATGTTTCTAGGAATTTATCCATTTCCTCCAGACTTTCTGGTTTTGTTCACAAGGTGGTGTTCATAATAATCTCAACCTTATGTTTCTGTAATACCAATTGAATGTTTTCATTTTCATTTCTGATTGGGCTAATTTAAAATTTCTCTTTTCTTGATTAATATAGATAGCGGTCTATCAATTTTGCTTATGTTTTGAAAGATTAATTTTTTGTTTCTTTTATGGTTGCATTTTTTGTTTCAATTTAATTTCGTTTTGCCTGGTCTGGTTTCATTTACCTTATACTCAGAAATTTGTTCTTTCTTATGCTAGCTGTGGATTTGTTTTACTCTTGTTTTTGTAGTTCCTTGAGGTGTTATATTAGGTTAATATGTAATCTTTAGGTCTTTTTGATATAGGCCTTATATAATGCTTTAGACATTATAACTGATACTACAGAAACACAAAAGGTTGTCCAAAATTAATATGAACATTTCATTGTGAACAGAGAATCTAGAGGAAATTAATTCATTCTTTGAAATATACAACCCCCAACCTTGAAGCAAAAGGAAATAGAAACTCTGAACAACCAATAAGATATAAGCACTATAATTTTTTCCCTGAGCACAGCTTTTACTGTGTCCCAGAAATATTCATAACTTTTTTCATTGTCATTCATTTCAAAAACTTAAATTTTCATCTTGATTTCACTCAACTAGAAGTTTTCTCAGGAGCAGATAGTTTATTTTCCACATATTTTTTTGGTTTTGAGAATTCCTCTCGGAGCTGATGTCCAGTTTATTTCCTCTGTCGTCTGAGAAAATGTTTGACATGATTTTTTTGAACTATTGATACTTGTTTTGTGGTCTATCATATGGCCTATCTTGGAAAATGTTCTACGTGCCGATGCGAAGACTGTATATTGCAGTTTTGGGGTAGAATATTCTGGAAATGTCTGCTAGACTCATTTGTTCTATAGTCCTGTTTAACACAAATGTTTATTGGTTGAATTTCTGACTTGATTATCTGTCTATTTCTGTTAGTGGAATGTTGAAAGCCTCCACTACTATTGTATTGCTGTCTATCATTTTTCTTATGTCTAATATAATTTGTTTTATAAAGCTGAGAGCTACAGCATTAAGTCCATATATATTAAAAATTATATATCTTCTTGTGAAATTGAGCCCTTTATTATTATATAATGACTTTCTCTTTTTCACTGTTTTTGATTTAGAGGCTGTTTTCCCTGATATAAGAATACCTACTCCTGCTTGTTTTTATCTTCTGATTACATGGAAATGCTTTTCCATCCCTTTGCCTTGAGTTCATTGGAGTCTTTGTGAGTTGAGTCCCTTTAAGACAGAAGATATTTGGATTGTGTGTGTGTGTGTGTGTGTGTGTGTGTGTGTGTGTTTTAATTTATTCCACCAGTCTATATCTTCTAATTGGACCATTTAGACACATATTCAAAGTTAATAATAATATGTGAAGCATTGTTTCAATCATCATGTTGATTGTTATTTTGTTACTCTGTATTCTCTGTTGTGTTAGGGTTTTATAAATTCTGTTATTTATAATTTCCAGTGCTTTTTAGTTTTCATTTCAATGTCTAGAACTCTTGTGAACATATCTTATGCAGCTGGCCCAGTGGTTCCAAATCCCCTCAGTGTTTACTTGTCTGAAAAATATTTTTATTTCTTCTTCTTTAGAAACTTAGCTTTGTGGGATACAGAACTCTTGGTTGACAGTTATTCTGTTTGAGGAAAATATAGATAGGACCCCAATATGTTCTGGCTTGTAAGGTCTCTGCAGAGAAGCCTGCTGTTACTTTGATAGGATTGCCTTTATACATTACCTGCTACTTTTGTCTCACTGCTATTAGAAGTCTTTCCTTCACGTTGACTTACATAAGCTAATGACTGTATGCCTTGGTCAATACACCTTTTGCAATTAATCATCCGTGAGTTTCTTTTAGCTGGATGTCTGAATCTCTGACAAGACCAGGGGAGTTTTCCTCAATTATTCTCTCAAATAGATTTTCCAGACCTGTTGCTTTTCCTTCTTCCTCAGGAAAACTTGTGTTTCTTAAGTTTCAACGTTTTACATAATCTCAAAATTCTTAAAGACTTTGTTTAGTCCTTTTAATTATATTTTTATTTGTACTTTGATTAGGTTAATTCAAAAGCCTTGTTTTCAAGTACTGAAATCCTTTCTTCCACTTGGTGCAGTCTGTCACAAGTTTCCATCTATTTTTGACTTCCTTAAATGAGTCTTTCATTTCCAGAAGTTAAGATTATTTTTAAGTATCTAACTCTATGGCTTGTTTTAGATAGTTTTTCTTTTCTTCCAGAAACTGTTATATTAAAAAAATAGATATATAAAATAGATAGATATATCTTTCTATATCTACCTATGTGTGTACATATATTTTTTCTATTTTTTTCATTGTCAAGATTGATAGACATATGAATGCATTGAATGAAAGTATAGACTAGCATTTTCATTTCTCATTTTATCAAATATCATTTTATTCTCTGATTTGTTAGATTTATATGAGTAAGTATAAAAAATTGATCCATGTCTAACAGTAACATCATGTAGGATTTATGAATAAGAATTATTTTAATTCTTTTTTTATACATTCAGGCCAGAGAGTCATAAAGTTAAAAGATAAAAAGTAAGTAGACCTTATTGTAAACTAGCTGGTGGATACCAATTTTAGGCATATACTATAGTAGAAACATGTGATGCTAATATTTTAGGGAATTCTATTATTTTATGTATGAGTATTTTAAACCAAATGCAGTATGGTGCTCCTACCTACCAAACTGCTATTTCAAAATGGATAAAATAATCTTTTTAATTTTTCTAATAAGATGAGGAAACTAAGCAAATTTATTTGGCAAAATCACATGATGAGTTGACATTTATACTTGATCTTAATTCAAGCCTAATTTTTCCTGACACTCATGGAGTTTTCTTTATAACAACAATGCTTTGCAGTGGTGTCATTAGTACACATCTTTAAAATGTCACACTGGAACTTGAGATTGATTGGAGTTTAGGATATTGACCATATCATCTAGAAGTCTTTCTTTGTAGTAAAACGAACATAATGAAGTGATGTAGGGTTATTTTACATTTCATTTGTAACCAATACATAGTGGTTAATAGATTTTACATTTAATGAACATTTACAATATGTGATGGTTAATAGCTTTTAGGAAGAAAAAAGAAATGCTACTAATGAAAAATTGCAGAAACACCCTTGGAAGATGTGTCCCAGGGAAAGTTGTAAAAAGTGGTCTCCTCTGTTATTGGCACAAGAAAGAAGGGTAAAAGACAAAAAGCATATAAGCCAGATATGTTTAGATAAAAGACTCAGGGCTGGCGACCATAGAGAAAACTGATGAATGAGGTGAGCAGTGCTTTGCTGTTGTTTGTGTGCTTTTGTTTTCCCCCAGAGTGTAGAATGGAGTTATCCTAATTGAGGAAGCTTTTAGAGATAACATTTAGCCACAAGTATAATACTTTATAGTAGTTAACAAAAAGAATGATGGTTGTCATGAGGAAAACACCTAGTCTCACCACTTATTTATAGGAGAGTAACATTCTTACTGTTCCTTTTACCATCTTTACTCTGTGTTTAGATTTTAGAAAAAAACTTTGACAAACACATTACTTAGTAATTAGGAGTAAATTAGAAAGGGTTTGAGAGGTCATGAGCATATTTCTGTTTAATTTTCCATGGTTTCCTATATGTACTCTACTTTGGAAAATATGCAAAGTACTGTAGAGAAAATGAAAAATACTTTTGTAAGTTCAGTTAGGTTTCTTGGTCTTGGTGTATGTGTGTGTGAGTGTGTGTGTGTGTGTGTGTGTGTGTGTGTGTGTGTCTATCCATATGTTTGTGTGATGGTTTTTTTAAATGTTTATTGTTTAACAGATTATTTTGTATTTTTATGTAGGACTATATATTAGCAATAGCAATGATTTATTTGTAACTACAATTTAATAATATGAATAAGATGTTCCTTGAATTCTAAAATGCATTAATTAAGCATATTGACTGTTTATTATATACAATGTAGCATTTGATATCTGTAGTGGCATACATCATTATATTGTATTTTTATTATATATGAGTATAGCATCAATTTTTAAAGCAATTGACAGTCTCTAATTATTCATGGTGACAACCTGAGAAAACAGAAGATAGTTATGTCAAGTTAATTAATAAAAATAGTTTAAATTGATTTTCTATATTGTTACTAGTATTTGTCTTAAGTACCTAAATGCTAATTACTTACTAATGGCTAAGGAAATTTTATGACATATCATATTAAAGACAACCTGACAGATTTATTTTGCCTTTATTATTTTCATTTTAAAATAATACTCAATAGTAATAATAGCCTTATTGATTTGCTGCAAACAAAGATAAAAATGGAATAGTCTTACAATATAGTATGTAATTAAGTAATAAAATAATGAAGAGGAGGAATATTGACTGCAACGTCTGTACATTCATTAGATTCTGTGTAATAATTGGAGTTGAAGAGAATGGGAAGAAAGTAGTGTGATTTAGCCATATAGTATCACAAAATAATACTTCTAATATTAACAGTCATAAAATGTTTTATTTAACATCAGACCTATAAGAAGCTGGAGTTGTGGTCTGGCTTGAGAAAAGTGCTAGATGGAATTTTTTTTTTAACAATCAAAAATAGTTGATAAGCCGGGCTCGGTGGCTCAGCCTGTAATCCCGCACCTTTGGGAGGCTGCGGTGAGTGGA
>NW_007248463.1:278277-334526 GCF_000164805.1 Carlito syrichta
TTGCCAATGTCACAAGAGTCAGTGTTTGAACCTAAGCTTCTCACATTTCTCATTTTGTGTACATTTCAATGACCTGTTCAATTACACTAACATCATTTCAATGGTAGGAAGACAAAGCTGTCTCATAAAATTTAGACATTACAAAACTGATTCTTGGTTATTGTTTGCAAATCTGAAAATATAAGAACACAAAATCTATACGTGAGTGTACTATGTCCATTGTCCTGCAAAGAATAGAATTAAAGTTGAGGACACAGACCAAACAAAGAGTAAAGTTGATTTTGTTCCAATTCAATATAAATTGCACTAAACAATAAATGAGAATAATCTTTTTGATATTTCATTAGGGAACGTGACTATCTGTTTAATGTTTTTAGTGGAGTGAGAGCATACACACACACACACACACACACACATAATTTAAAGGGACACATCACATAGAATGTTGAATTCTAGTGTCTTCAATTCTCACTCACAGGAAGTTGTAACTATGTTTGAAGTGTGACTCTCTGGAAGACTAACATCTTGGTGCCACTTCTTAATATATAAGTCACTTTGGGGAAGCTATATAGGTACCATAGCATATTTTCCCTCTTAAAGTGGAGATTAAAAATGCCCAATTCATATGTATGTTGTGTATGTAGATCAGATAGGATGCATGTGTTTTCAAGTAACAGAAATATCAGTTTTGAAAAGGTAATATTATCTTCAAGGAGCTGAATATTCCAAGAGTTATTCTGGCTTGAGGTGTGGCTTCATTCAAGACTACAACAAGCCGGGTTCGGGTGGCTCAGCCTGTAATCCCGCACCTTTGGGAGGCTGCGGTGAGTGGATTGCCTGAGCCCGCGGGTTCGAGACCCGCCTGGGCAGTGAGACTTCATCTTACAATAAATCAAAAAATCAGCCGGGCGTGGTAGCGCATGCCTGTAATTCCAGCTACTTGGAAGGCTGAGGCGGAAGGATCGCCGGAGCCCAGCAGGCGAGGTTGTGGTGGCCGGGAGCGGCCACTGCACTCCAGTCTGGGCGACAGAGTGAGACTCCAACTCAAAAAAAAAAAAAAAATAGTTGATAATTTTACATCTGATTTTACATTTCATCTTTCTGGAAACCAGCCACTTGTTGTCAGTCATATCTAGCTAATAATTTTATTATATTTATTAATTGTTAAGAAATATTTCAGACACTCAAAAGATATGGAAAAAACATGGAAAGAATGGAAAAAATATAATGATTGTATATCTATTTTCATCTTTGGAGATCAAACAGAACAAATATAACTGGAGACAGCCCCGTTCTTTTTAGAATGCCCTCTCATTTCCAGTTTTCTAACCAATGTCCTATTTATGATGGTATTGTATTATTCATTCACTAGAATGTATTTTGATTTTGAACACTTTTTTTTCTATCATGGAAAAGATGTTGTTATTGTTTCATGTTAACATCATCAACTTGTTTTTATCTTCTTTTGTAGTTGTCATTACCTACCCTGGTGAGGTAACGGAGGCATTTTCACACAAGAGTTGGGTGCTGGCTATGATGAAAGATTGTTTAAATAAAGGGAGTAGATAAAATAAGTGAATGCATGAAGGGAAAAGGAAGCTAAGTTTCTCTTCATCAGAGAATGGAGTTAATATTGCAAGGGAGAAAACTAGAATCATGTCTAAGGTCTTCAGTGGAATTGGAGATTAAAATGTGAATTAATGTTTTGTGTTACAAATATAGATATAAGATAAATATGGATGTAAATGCATGCATGTAAACACTCTAAATATAATTATAAAAAGGAGAAAAGAGCGATGTCACAGTGAGGAATATTGGCAGACACCACAATCAATCAGTGACTAAAGTGATCACTGGTCATGGGGCAAATTTTCATTGTGGGCCAACTACAGGATGCAGTGAGAACACACTATAACCTCTGTGGTAATCCTGCCAAGCTCCACAACCTGAATCAAATCACGAGACAGCAGGCAGACCCAAGTTGACACATGAGGTAAATGGCTAGTCTTCAGAAGTGTTAACACCACAGAAGTCAAGAAAAATCTAGGACCTAGTCCATACCAAAATAAGCTAAAGAAACGACACCTAAATTCATCGTATAGTTGCAAAGTAGATCATTTTTCTATAAAGAATGTTGAGGGGGCAGTTGGTGAAACTTGATAGGTCTGAGGTTTAGGTGATGATAACGATTCAGTGTTAATATCCTGATCTGGATTGCTGTATTGTGGTTATGAAGAAGAGTATTAATATTCAGGGTGATGGGACATCATGTTAGCAACTTAATGTTAAATGGTTCAGGTAAAAAAAAAAATCTGTTTGTAAAATATTTGTAACTTTTCTTAAGTGTGGCATTGCTTCAAAATAGTGTAAAGGGAAAACTGCCTCGTGAGGATATCACTAATTATAAACTACATTCTCCATGTAGAAATATTTACCTAGCTCTATTACCAGTTCAGCCTTGAGAAAATATTCTCAAAGCTCAGAAAAATACTCTTTTCTCTTTGATAAATTACTGTATTGTTGGCCTATATGATAAGAGTCATATATTTTTGTATGCTAGGAAGCCCCAAAATAAATCCTATGTGCATTTAGCATAACTTTCCTCATTAAGAGTTTTCCAGGCTCACCCCTGTAGTCCCATCTCCTTTGGGAGGCTGAGGCAGGAGAATCATTTGAGGCTGGGAGTTCAAGACCAATCTGAGCAACATAGTGAGACCCTGTCTCAGCAAAAATACAAAAGTCAGCCAGGCATGGGGTTGCACCTGAAAGTCTCAGCTACTGGGGAGGCTGAGGCAGAAGGATTGTTTGAGTTCAGGAGGTCAAGACTTCAATAAGCTTTGATTACACCTCTGCACTCCAGCCTGGGTGACAGAGTGAGGCTGTCAAAAAAAAAAAAAGGAAAAAATGATTTTCCATATTTTTTCTCCCTTCACTCTTTTCTCTATTTCTCTGTTTGCTTTTATTGTGTGTTTAAAAGTTTAAAACATATTGTTCCTGGATTTATTTAAATGCTTTTTTTGTTTTTTTGTTTGTTTGGTAAGCTACACAAACACGTAAAGATATTATTGTTTTCCCTTTTTCTCTTCTTCTCATGCCATGCACCCTACAGGTATTCAACACCGAGTTAAATATATCCTACTGTTGTTTTCTTGCAGCAAAATTCACAAACATATGGTCTTATGAATTTCTTTTCAAAACACGAATTTGTAGCACTAGTTACAAGTGATTTTTGTGCCTATGTTGAGGCTTAAGGTATAAAGAAGATAGGTTAGGCAACTGGCCCAGGTTGGGAGATTGTCAATATAAGAAAAAATATGAATTGCACAGAGCATGGAAACTTATCTTTGATTCCCAGGTCTTTGCAAGGGAACTACAAACGTTGGTCAAGTAGGAATTCTCTATCTCAAGGGATTAAAGGAAACACAGGGACAGGTGTCTTTTTTTTTTTTTGGTCAGAGTCTCACTCTGTTGCCCAGGCTGGAGTGTAGTGACTATGAGCATGCCACTCCTAAGCTCAGAGAATCCTTCCTTCTAAGCCTTCAGAGTAGCCGAAACATGCCCAGCTGATTTTTTTTTTATTATTCTTTGTAGAGATAAAGTCTTGCCATGTTTCCCAGGCTAGTATCAACCCCCTTGACTCAGGCAGTTCTCTCATCTCTGCCTCCCAAAGTGCAGGGATTACGGGGCATGAACACCCGTGCCCTGCCAGGACTGTTGTCATTTAAGCTGCTGTGCTGGATGCAGCTCTGTGAGCTCTCCATGGACCTCTCTCCACCGTCTAAAACCATCCTTGTATCTCAGGTACTGATTTTTCCTCCTGCCTTACTTAGATTGAGGATTCTGCCTCGAGCCTCTCAAGCCATGACCTACAATACAAATGAGGAACCTTGTACTTGAGTGGAAGTCCAGTTTGTTTATTTTTTTCCATGAGCTAGTTCAGCTAACATAGGTAATAAAATAGCAGATGTGAGGGTGTGGGGATGCACATGTAATAATCTGACAGTCATGATATCAATGTAAACGGGGATAGGAAAGAAGAGCTCTGGGGACTTCATGCTGTTAGTCCTGTTAAAACCTGCTTTCTCAGAATCCATGCCTTAATGAATTGTTACACTTGTTCACACATTTGCATATGAGTCTAACAATCTCTGGTTTAAAAAAAAAATCTGCCTTGCTGATTGGTCAGGAATTTATCTGGAAGGCAAAATTTTATGAGACACACTTGGGGGTATGTTGTTAAAGAAACATAAAGTACTTGGTGACCTAAGTTATAAAGTTATATTTTATAAATTTGCATCATAATCTACTGTCTCTGGCTTAATTTCTGCCTGTGTATCAGCTTTGATCTTGGTAACTCCACTTATGCTCCCCAAACACATGCACGTGAGCACACACACACACACACACACACACACAAATACAAATACTTACACACACACATGCATAACTGCATACACACATTCATCCATGCACAGGTATGACTGAAATGCACAGATTGCTAGAAATAGAAGCGACCACAATTAAAGGAAATAAAAGGACTGGCACAGGAAAAGGGCATGTAATAAAAATGAACATGAAAATCTTGAGTTACCAAGGTTAAAACTAAGGGAATAAAAATTCACAAGCAGAAAAGTGAATCCAGGATTCATTTTCTTCATCATCTGGGCCAAATGGAGCTGGGTGTATCATGTCCTTTCGCCTTTTTATCATGTCTTTCATTTGAGCAATAATTTATTCATGAGACTTGGAGATTTTTTTTTTTTTTTTGCATCATTTAAATGTATCATATCTTGACAGTTTTTCTTCTCTTCAGGCTCATCCTACTCCATTGTAATTTATTTAAGTATTTTAGTGTTTTAGAGGATTGTGGATTAATGATGCATTTAAACTGCTTTAGAATGACCTTAGGCTAGGTAAATTACTGAAGTGGTGCCAGCCAGGGATATTTATTTCCATGGTAGTAAGCTTTTACTCTCTTGTTTAACCACATGGCACACAAAGTAACCGGCTGGCTGGCTTAAAATATATTCTGTTAGAGTTCCAAGCAAATTTTATTAAGAGGGAAATAGCTGTTTATAATCTTGGCCTTACTGTAGGCAATAGTTGATTCAATTTTTCAGGAAGATGGAATGACTTTTTCGTGACTGCTAGGCATTCAGGTTTGAAGTGTGTCCTGAACAGGACGGTTCTCAGGCCCGAGCCTCATACTTGAGATCTCTGCATCTCACTGTCATACATTCAGGAAAACATGTGTTGAAGGACTCATGGACACAATGTCCCTTGGAATCCCATGCTTGGTGCCCGCGCACTGCAATCCACAGCACTAAACATGGAATTCGGGCCTGTCACCTCACAAGCCCCAGAGACAGACTCCCAGTGCTTTTACCTGTCATCTCACAAAAGGCCATGACATGGAGGTGGGAATGTTTTGTGGTGTGTGCTTCCAACTTTTGCCATAGATGCTACATAGGAGCATGGTTAACCTTGGGAACAGAAGATCTCTTAGGTGACAGAAGAAATTAATGAACTCATCAGTCTTCTCTCACACTGCACATATGTAAGAGATTTTTGTGTAACAAAGTATAATGTTCCAGGGTGCCAAGCCAAGCTCCCTTCTCTTGTTTCTTATCAGGTTGCTATTCATATTCTAAAAATTATATTTTTTTTCTGAGCCATCTTAATTCCTCTTCCTTAGTGTTTTCTTCTGGTCACAGTCACTTCAGCTGGAAAACTCAACATGCTTGTGTAGAAAATTCTGAAAGCTAAACTTCTGGGAAAGAGCGCAGGGTACTTCCCTCTAGAAGACACAAGGACCTTTTTGTTTATGATGGCAGCAGCCACAGCATGTGTTTGTGGAAACCTGCTTGCCAAAGTATTTAAAACTGTTGATTCTGTTTCAGGAACTTCTGCTACTTGTACTTAGAGCAGCTGCGATCACCACTCCTATAAGATTATTGTGCTGCTGAATCTTTGAAAACAGAACAGGCTGCCTTCCCTGCCATGTTATTTTTCCACCTCCAAATCTTTATTTCAATAGGCTGAACATATACGAAATGTTAAAAAAAAAATGAACCAAATGGCAGCCAGGATAAAAAATTGAAGTGATATTATTCATTAATTGTCAATAAAATAAGAAAAGAGCACATACATTAAATTATCAAAGTTAATATTATTGGATACAATTTGATTGTGTCTGTGACAAAAGTTATATTGACCAATTAACATTTTACCTTTGAACTGGTGAAATACCAGTCATAGAAAACAATAAGTTTAAATTAATTAGCACTTTCATTGTTTATAAAAAAGTTGTAGGTTTGGTTTAAGTGAATTAGTAACAACAAAAACAAAAAAACTTTATCAATTGTTTTGCATTGTTTTGAAAATTGGTAGAAATCACCTTATGAAATAGTACTAATATATTGGTAAGAAAAAATGTATATAAGCCAGATCTTAGCTCAAATTCACGTTTTCATTATGCCAATGATGATGCATAGTTTGAATATGTTTCTATGAGATGTTGACCTCAACTCTGTCTATAGCAATTTGAATATTTGAAATAATTCAAGTCTTCTATGCCCCATTTTTTGAATCTACCTCAAAATAGAATATCTTGATGAAATACATATTAATCTTGACTTTACAACCGCCCTCAGACCTATGTTGGGAATAATAGTCATAAACCTCAAAGACTGAATGATGATTTTTTTTTTTTTTTGCAGAAAACTGTTAATTTGAATTTGTGCTAGCCTAAGTTATGTAATAGAATTGTGGCGTACTAGTAATAATGCTAGCAAATATTTACATGTAATCTCAAACTGATCTAAGATTGACTAATCCATTTTTAAAGTAATTAAACAACTTTTTAAAAGAATACTTACAAATAGAATAAGCAATGTATAATACACTGAAAAAATAATATGCCAACAAAGGAGTAGATTTAGAAACACATAATATAAAACATTTTTTTTTAGTTGACATTTCGCTCAGTGGCGTGATCATGGCTTACTGAAACCTTGACCTTCTGGGTTCAAGCGACCCTTCTGCCTCAACCCTCCAAGTAGCCAGGACTACACTATGCCTGGCCAATTTTTTGATCTTTTGTAGAGGCAAAGTCTCCCTATGTTGCCCACTCTGGTCTCAAACTTTTGAACTCAAGCAATCCTCCCACCTCAACCACCCAAAATACTGCGATTACAGACATGAGCCACAGCACAAAATGTCTAAAACTATATTTTTATAAGAATTTCTGGCCATTCAATTAAGAGAGATTTGTGATTGAAGAAAGATTTAAGGCAATTGAGTAACATACTGCTATTTTAGGTTTTCTTCATAAATTTCCAGCATTTTTAGAGTCAATAGAAAAAGAACCTAAGAAATACTGTATGAAACTAGATATAGTTTAAGAGAGAATAGAAATTATATTATATGTAATAGTAATTTATAAGTAAATAAAAATATTAATATTTTATATAAAAACAGTAATTTATCTAAATCAAAATAATTTAAATGATATGTAAAATTCATGGCTCATTTCAGAAAAAAGTTTCTATGCAAATTTTATTATTAAAATTAATGACTGCATCCCATCAGTTTTTAATTAAAAAATAAAGAAAATAATAGCAAACTCACTACCCCATTGAGTGGCATTACTGTCAAAATAAATATAATTATTTTAAAATATAAATTTTAACAAAATTATGAGTGATTTTGCTAAAACAAGGCATGAAAATAATTTTATAAAATTATGTATTCATGAATTATGTCTCTATTTTTTATTTGTATAAACATCACGGACCTGTCAACAAAATACCAAGATACATGCAATAGTAATTGATTTTGCCAGTTTGGTCATTTTATAACTTTTAGATACATTGTTTTTGATATTTTATAACTGTTATATTTTAAAACTTTTAGAAAGGCAATCTTTTCACATACCTTTTGATTTTATCATTATGAAATTACATATGTCAAAGGAAGAGAGTAAATGTCTTACTTAAATGTTTTATCTCAATGTATATCATCTAAGTGTTTAGAATTATGGTGAGTTGACTTTCATTTTTACTTTTGACCAGAGTCCCACAAATATTAAGGATTGGCCTGTCCTTAAAAATTTTAGTTGTTGCTGCCTTTATTACCAATATTTTGCACCTTTATTTTCTGAAATGCAATTTCCAAAGATGCAGTTCTACAATTTCATATTTCATACTCTCTGTCCCTCAAAGTAGACATGATAGAAGTCTTGGGGGTAATCATGTCCCATGCTTGGGGACACACTTTATTTTCATTTTCAATTTATTTTCCATTTAAATGTAGACCCAAGTATCTTTAAAAGCCTTAGATATTGCCTTTTGAATATCAACCATTCAATATGTCTGCAATTATATTTCCAGTTTTATAACACTGTCATCATTTATTGATAATAACATCCTACTTAGACCATTTTCCCATCTTCTATGTAGTTAGTTTTATTAAAATACAGGATTAGGTGACTGCTTGAATGATGGAATAATACAGAAATCTTCTGTTGCTTTTTAATGTTCTTTATACATAATTTCCCTATAGTTCATAAATATGCATCATAGCAGGACATAGTCTCTGTATCCTAAATTATTTGTCTTGTTTGGTTGGAGTGGTTGCGGTCAACCATTGTTTTACAGGATGATCAGAATTACTCTTGTTTAAAAAATAGTCTTGGCTTTACCCCCTTCTTCATCTTTTGGTTAACTGCACTGCTATCTTCTCATTTTATCTGAGGTGTATTTTTTTTTTTTTTGAGTTGGCGTCTCACTCTGTCATCTAGTCTGGAGTACAGTGGCACGCTGCTCATGGCCATTGCAGCCTTGACCTGCTGGGCTCAGGCGATCCTTCTGCCTCTGCCTTCCAAGTAGCTGGAACCACATATGCATGCCACCATACCCAGCTAATTTTTTGATTTATTATAGATATGAGGCCTCACCACTTTGCCCTGGCTGGTCTTGAACTCCTGGGCTCAGGCAATCCTCTCTCCTCTGCCTCACAAAGAGCTACAATTACAGGGGTGAGCCACCGCACCTGGCTGAGATGTATTTTTACCTGGATAAGCAATATGCTTATCTTATCACCTGGTCACTGAGACAGGCACCACCATTATTTCCTTGGGAAAGCCTAGGTGCCTGCCGAGATTCTGTATAAACAGCAGAACTCTTTGCCACATTTTCAAATCTATCTCCTTTTTAAGCTGTGAAATTGATTTAGGTTTGATTTTGAGATGTAAGACCCTTAGGTGAATTGGGCTAATGTCTTGAGACAGCTCACTGACATGACGGGTGATAGAGGTGGATGAGCAGACATAACTGAGAACACCTTATACTTGTGGATGCTGGATGTGGGGCTGTGACAATACAAGACTGGAGGAAGCATTTGATTTCTGTTTAGGAAAAATGATTCCGTCAAAACTGATATAACGTTGAGAACTGCACTTGGGGTAATAGGAAGCATATAAATAAATGGCACCAGGAGTGTTGCTTTGTGAAGATAACAAGCAATTTAGGCTGCAGTGGTTGCCTTGGCAGGGATTTCTTTGGAGTCGCGTGTTTCCCACTGATTGAGATCTCTGCGCTCTAATGCTTTCTTGCTCCATTTCAAACAATCAGCATGAAATAGTGTACCCAGCATATCTGCAGGTTCGCCTGTCTCCAACCTGTAGACATTAATCTTCCATTCTCCATTTTATGAACAATACGTAATGACTTTCAGTATCCAAATGTTGAAATTACTTACCGACATACTTTTTCAATCACTAACTAGGTCATGTATTAATGAATTCATTTGCTCAGAAATAGCTATTAAATTGATAACCTTCCAATTATGTACAAAGTGGATGCCTCTTAACTGTTTTTATTTTTCCATCCAAAATCATCCTGTCCAACTGGGTAATTTGCATCTAGAAGACAAAATGCTTTCTAGTCCCTCTGTTCTGAGAGAAAATCTGGCAGAGACAAACTAATAACATCTAGATTAAAGGTGACTGTAGGAATGTGATCATATGATGACAATCTGTGATCCCAGATTGGATTCTGGAATAGAAGAAAAAGTTAAAATGATATGAAGAATATTTAACTGCAGATTTATATTAGGTAATATTTTCATGTCAATGTTAATTCAGTGCTAAATTCAAAATATATGCTTTCTTTTCCACATTGTTCTGCTGGTACTAAGAATTAACTGGTCTGCCCAGGGTTTCATATTCTAACTCCCTTGAATCTAAATGTAGTCATAAGGCTTGTTCTCACTAATGCAATCAATGTCAGCAGAAGCCATATATATGTAAAATTATATGTAAAACTGTATATGTAAAACTATATATCATTCCCAGACAATATTTTAGGAAGTAGGTATGTTCTCTAGCACCTCTTTTTTCCCTCCAGCCAGTAGAATAGCAAGAACCAGATGGCCCCAAGGGATAGTAATGCCACAAGATGGGAGGAAACCAAGTCTCTGAATGAACTGTAGGAAGGAACTCTGCCCATCAAAAGGTGATGCCTGCTGTGAACAGTTATGTTGATGAGAAAAGCAACACTTGTGTCCATTAAACCATGAGCATTTGGGGTTTCTTTGTGGCAACAGTTCCTAATAACCTAATCAATACAGGCAGAATATTCTATTCTGTAATTCATGCCCAACACATGTAGGCCTGATCATCATAGCTATACAGTGGTAGATTAATTTCTCTTCCCTCACATCTCTACAGGAGCAGACACTGTCGTCTGCAGATGAAACTTCAGTAAACTTTCAGTTTTCCTTGGTCCACTGTTCGAATCATGGATTGATACCTGTCTTGATAACATTTCCATGTATGTAACAATAAATATGACCTTCTAAATTCTTAAAAGTATTTGTTAGTCATTTGTGGGTAATTTTCTTATATTACCCATTATGCCTACATAACCTGACTGTGGAGAAAGATTTTAGTCACCCAATGCCTGTGTTCCCAGTCTGAGCTGGAACAAGGGGACTTTTTGCAGCTCTCACACCACGAGGACCAGAGGAGGGGTATAATAGGAGGCAGTGCAGTGTAGGACAAAAGGCTCCTGCAGCAAGCATGCACTTTTAAACCCCTGAATCTAAAATAAAAGAAAAAGAAAAGCATCTTTCCATCTAGATGAACACAATTTTTTTTTAAAAAGTACCATGGGACCTGTTGGCTTTTTCTGAATTTCAATTCTAACACCTGACAGCGGGATGCCTTCAGTCCAGTTACTTCACAATTCAGAAGCTACTTACTCTTGTGACTTACAGAAAATATAATCTCCCAATATGATTTGGTTTTGGGATTTAAGATTATAATCTATTATCTATGTCTGTCTAGTCATTCATATCTAGCCAATGGATGTATGGATGAATAGATTGATAGATGAAGCAAGGGATAGCTCTTTCCTTTAGGAAAAATGATTCAGTATTGCTAATTCAGCATTCACAACGACTTTAATGAATAGAATGTCTGTGAATAATAAGAATCGACCATGCACAAGAATGCCTTAGAGATATTGGAAGTTCAGTTCTAGACCACTGTAATAAAATGAGTCTCTCAATAAAACAAGTCACAAAATGTTGAGATTTCTTGGTGAATATAAAAATTATGTTTACACCATGTTGTAGTCTATGGCGTGTCCTATAGCATTATTTCTAAAATTGTATAAACCTACATTTAAAATATGTAGTTGCTAAAAATGCTAACAATCATCCAAACCTTCAGCAAGTCATAATCCTTTTGTTGGTGGAGGGTCTTGGTTAGATGTTGATGGCTGCTGACTGATTGTGGTGGTAGATGTGAAGGCTAAGGTTGCTGTGGCAATTTTTAAAAATAAGAGAACAATGAATTTTGTCTCACAAATTGACTCTTCCTTTAACAAAAGATTACTCTACAGCACATGATACTGTTTGATAGCATTTTACCCACAGTGGAACTTGATTTTCTCACACCCTGCTGATACATTGTCAACTAAGTTTATGGAATATTCTAAATCATTTGTAGTTATTTCCACAATATTTACATCTTTTTTTAAATTTTCAACTTGGTTTAAATTTTTAACTTGACATATATCTTAAAGTGTTTCTATGAGCATATAGATTATCCTCTTTTTTTCCTGATGGAATGGTATTACATTGAATATATATATATATATAAAACAGGTACTTTAAACAATTTCCTATTTGGAGAAGTTTGTGTTGCTTCTAATTTTTCCATATTAAGAACAGTGCTTCAGAGAATATCCCTGAAAGTATAGCATGCTTGTAGTTCCAGTGTTTTGGGAGGCTGAGGTTGGAAGATTGCTCGAAGACCAGGAGTTTGAAGCCAGCCTGGGCAACATAGTAAGACCTTATCTCTACAAAAAATACAAAAATCAGCTGGGCATGGTGACTCACACCTGTAGTCCTAGATACTCAGGAAACTGAAGTGGCAGGGTCATTTGAGTCTAGGAATTGGAGGCTATAAGGTATCTATGATCATGTCACTGCACTCCAGCTTGGATGATTGATTAAGACTCTGTCTCTAACATAAATAAACAAATAGAAAGTGTATCATTGTATACTTGTGTGAGTGTTTTCTGTAAGAAATGTTTGTGAAAGAGTCACAGATACAAAAATATGACTTTTCTCTAATGTATGCTTCTTCCAGTAGCGTCTCTTAATTTTTAGTTATCTTTCACACTCTTTCTTTCTGAATGCAAAAACTGAAGATAGAAATTAATAATACATGACCAGGCACTGCCAAATTGGTTTTATTTCAAGAAACCACTTTCTCTGTTCATCCATTAGAAACCACTCCTCATTCATTCCAGTTTTATCATGAGTTTGCAGCAATTCAGTCCCATCTTCAGGCTCTACTTCTAATTCTAATTCTCTTGCTGTTTCACCACATCTGTAGCACCTTCTACTGAGGTTTTGAACCCCTCGAAGTCATCCACAAGGGTTGTAATAAACTTTTTCCAAACTCTTATTATTATGGATATTTTGACCTCTCCTGATGAATCATGATGTTCTTTTAATGGCATCTAGAATGGTGAATCCTTTCGAGAAGGTTTTCAATTTACTTTGGCCACATCCATCAGAGGAATCACTATCTATGGAAGCTATAGCCTTATAAAATGTATGTATTAATTAGTAAGACTTGAAAGTTGAATTTACTCATTGATCCATGGACTGCAGAAAGGGTGCTGTGAAAATAATATTTATGTGGGAATAACATTAATCTCCTTGTACATCTCCATCAGAGTTCTTGGGTGACCAGGTACCCAATTAGCAGTAATATTTTGAAAGGAATCTTATGTTTTTCTGAGCAGTAGGTCTCAATAGTAAACTTAAAATATTCAGGAAACCATGCTGTAAACAGATGTGCTGTCATCCAGGATTTGTTGTTCTATTTATAGAGCAGAATCAGGGTAGATTTAGCATAATACTCAAGGTCTTAGAATTTTCAGAATGATAAAGTAGCATTGGCTTCCACTTGAAGTCACCAGCTGCATTAGACCCTAACAAGTGCATGAGCCTTTTATTTGGACCTTTGAAGCCAGACATTGATTACTTCTCTCTTGCTATGAAAGTGCTAGAGGACATCTTAAATATAAGACTGTTTCATCCACTTTGAGATTATGTTGTTTGGTGTAGCTGCCTTCATTAGTGATCTCACCTAAATTTTCTGGATAACATGCTGCAACTTCTCCATCAGCACTTGCTGCTTCACCTTGCACTTTTATGTTACAGAGCTGGCTTATTTGCTCAAACCTCATGACCCAACCTCTGCTATCTTCCAACTTTTTTTCTGAAGCTTCTTCATTTCTCTCAGCCGTCATAGAATTGGGGAACATTTGGGTCTTACTCTGGATTAGGCTTTGACTTAAGGGAATGTTGTGGTTATTTGATCTTCTATTCAAATCATTAAAACATTCTCCATTTCAGCAATAAGACTATTTTGCTTTTGTATCATTCTTGTATTTACTGGAAGTAGCTCATTTAATTTCCTTCAAGAACTCTCCTTTGCTTTCACAATTGGCTGTTTGGCACAAGAGATCCAGCTTTTGGCCTATCTCGACTTTTGACATGGCTTTCTCACTAAGGTTAATCATTTTTAGTTTTGACTTACAGTGAAAGACAGTGTAGTCTTTCTTTCATTTGAACTCTTAGAAGCCATTATAGGATTATAAATTGCCTAATTTCAGTATCGTTGTGTATCAGGGAGTAGGAAGACCTAAGAAGAATGAGAGAGTCTGGGAAGAGCAGGTTGGGGGAACAGTTGGAACACATGCACATTTATCTATTAAGCTTGTTGCCCTCACTCTTTTCCTTGAGAGCATGTCCCTAATAATATTGGAAGTGTTGTGTGTAGTTTACATGAAGTCTAGGAGGATGGATACTAAGAAATTCTTGCTTGTTCTTTCCCAGAGAGCATAAGTGTTTTCTGTTTGCATGGCACTCCAATTTTTATCTTTAAACCATTTTATGTCATATGCATTTAAAAATAGAAGCAAATAAAATCTTGCAGGCAACTGCTGAGAAAATTGTAAATATGATGAAATGTCATATAAGTGTTATTTTACATGTATAACTAATTCTAAATATGTAAATTTACATTGAGAAATTAAAACTAATGATTACATCTATCAGTACCTATGTAGGTACTGATTCCATTCCAGAAGTGAATTCCAGACGTGAATCATGGGTCAGTAGTATGTTTAATTAGGCACTCAGATAATTAGTGGATGTTATCCTCAAACAATGCAATTCAAATAAATACTTCTATTGTAGATCTTTAAGCTCATATTTCTATGTTTGCAAGCAGTATTGGCCTTTTAATAAAGGCTTGAGGTCCTTCTGTAGTGTATAATTCACACAACAAAAATTGAAGCAAAAGATAGGTGCCAACTTGAATGTAAAAGCAAGAGAATTTTTACTTATTCACTGTTTCCCTTTGATCCTCAAAGTAATACATACTTTAAATTATAGAACTGAGTTCATGCTCTGCTTTCCTCTTCCGTCTTGTATTTTTAGCTGACTAGAGACTTTACCCATCACTGGCTTCTAGCTTGGAATTATTGTCCTTTCTTATTGTTTCATATTTTGGCAGAATCAGTCAAAAGACTATCATCCCAGTAGAAAGACATGACCAATTGCTTTAAAAATAAATGATATCAAGACTAAATCAAGAAAGAAGAAGGTTCATTAAAACTCTGTAGAAGAACCCTCAACGGTCTCTCCATATTGCTTTTGACAGTGCCTGAGAGACTGTTACATATTATGTTTATTTTTAGAGCATCCAATCTCTTTTAACTTAGACTACAGGATGAAAAAAGCAATAACGTTCCCAGATAGCTCTGAGTTTAGTGTGAGTGAGCTGAATTATTTTTTTCTGTTAGAAACTGCTGTCCTATATGTCACTTCCTACAGATTTCTTCAGATTTAACACAGAGGAAAAAGAGTGCTATCTGTTTTGCGTCTATTGATGAACTTGATCTTTAAATTATTACATTGAAGCTGAAGTCATAATAAACAAGTCAAAATAACACATATATCTAAAGAGCTTAAAACTACAAACACCCTCTAGGAAGTTAGAAATTTAGAATATCAACTATTGATTGTTCTTCCATTAAATACATTAGAAAATGTATCAGGGAACAAACAGTAATTACAGAATTTCACCCAACAGGATTTGTTTTGTTTAAAAGGAAATTTGTGCTGAAATACAAAATCAGAATCTAATATTGATTATCTTCCAGTATCCAGGCCAAAACAAAAAGAACATTTTAAAGTTTTGAAAAGCAATACATCAGAAAATATCTAGGAGGCATTGAAATTATTGGAATACATGTAGAATCAAAATTCAGTTAGCAAATTAGATTTCAAAGATGGGAAACACCTGTTTCTTTTTTGGTTGACCACTTCTGTGTGCAGTTGTTCTTTCTTTTTTTCTTTTTTTTTTTCTTTCTTTCTTTCTTTCTTTCTTTCTTTCTTTCTTTCTTTCTTTCTTTCTTTCTTTCTTTCTCTCTCTCTCTCTCTCTCTCTCTCTCCTTTCTCTCTCTCTCTTTCTCTTTCTTTCTTTCTTTCTTTCTTTCTTTCTTTCTTTCTTTCTTTCTTTCTTTCTTTCTTTCTTTCTTTCTTTCTTTTGCCTTATTTTGTCATTAGGTTCTGCTGTGTATTTATGGACATGACACTTTTATTCAAAGCAACTGCTGCCCTTCTTGTGTATACAGGTGGCATCTATGCTGATGCCACTGCCACAGGAAGAAAGTGTGTGGGAGTGGGGTGGCATTCAGGTGTGTCTTGCTTCAGAAAAATGAAAACTAAAAACCAAACGTTGGAAAAAGGAAAACTGTGGGATGCACACAAAGACATAATATACCATTTTTTCTATTCAAAGGCAAACATCGCTATCATAATATGGAGCATCAATTTTCCTCATGTATATAAAGTCCACATTGGTAGAAAAGAGGCACAGTAAAGAAGGCAGCAGACTCAATTCTTTGTACGATAGCTCCGCAAATTAAGAAAACCCATGTACTGTGCCTCTTGAAATGATTTCCAGCTATTGATAATATGTTAAAAGTGTATGGATCCTAATGTGGAAAGAGATGTTACAAATGACCTTCTGAAAAATATCATCTACCTAATAGCTCATGAATTCCAGAGACCTATGAGAAAAAGGTAAGTCACTTTCAGGTAACTTCTGCAGAAAAGGCAGGGCTGTGAGAAGTTAAAATGCATTCTCCTCTCGTCTTTGATGTCTTCTCTCTCAAAAGTGCTATATTCCCTCCTCAAGAGCAGTTAGAATGGCAAAATCACCTCATGGATGAAAATAGAGAGCCAATCTTGTTTAAACCCAAGTGAACCCAGTCAGTTTTGCTTCCTTCCCACATCGAGTCTGCCTCTTCCTTTCTTCCATCTTTTCTTCTTCACTTTCCGTTCTTCTTTTTCTTCTTTTCCCCTTCTTTTATGTCCTGTTCCTTCCTTTTCTAACCCCTTATTTCTTTCCTTCCTTTTTATGTTGTGCTCATTCCTCACTTTCTTTCTTTCTTTCTTTTGCCTTATTTTGTTCTGTTCTTTCCTTGCCTCTCCTTTGTGCTTCTTTCTCTTCTTTTTCCTTCCTTTTTTCTCTCCTTTTATTTTGTCTGTGTTCTCTCTCTCTCTCTCTTTCTCTCTCTCTGTCCCTCTCTGTTTTTTCTCTCTCTCTCTCTCTCTCTCTCACTCTCTTTTACTTTTTAGCCATCCTCTTTGGTCCTTTTCTTTTCTTTTTTTTTTCTTTTTTTTTTTTTTTTTTTGAGTTGGAGTCTCACTCTGTCGCCCAGACTTTAGTGCAGTGGCCGCTCCCGGCCACTGCAGCCTCGACCTGCTGGGCTCCGGCGATCCTTCCGCCTCAGTCTTCCAAGTAGCTGGAATTACAGGCATGCGCTACCAGGTCCTTTTCTTGTTTTTCATGTTTTTTCCCTCCACACGAAGACCACACATGCATCACTAGTAATAAAGGATTAAGAGTCCTGTCTTTAGAAAAACTTCCAGGAAACTGCCAGAAAGAGCTACAAGTAATGACCATTCATTGACAAAGAAAAAAAAAAATCTTGATGAGCTCCTTGGCCAAGTTTGAGTCTTACTCTTCTATGTAGTCTCCTACCAGACAGTGCCTCCCACGAAGGGATGGACACTGTTCATGCCCCTCCTGGGTTGCAGTGGCTGGGCTACTGCTCCCACCCTTTCTCCTTGAGCAGGAGGTGCCCATCTCAGATTCATGAAAACTGCCCTTGGCCAAGTGCTGGTGGCCATGATCTCCAGGTAATGAACCTCCCAGTTTGCTGTGAGGGAATGCTGGAATCTACACATGAGTATGAAGTTATATTTTGAACACAATAAATGTCTGCATGGCCAATTTTAATTCTCAACATCTGTGCATCAACTTTCAAATAATAGACATAATCATGGGTATCTGCTCTGTGCTCACAGTCTTCTGCGTTTGTTGACTTTCTTTGTACACAGGTGTCAGAAAGTCTTTCCTATAAAAAGTAAGTGAGAGATATTTGGATGACACTTGAGCCCGTCAGGGCTGCTATAACAGATGTATCATGGACAAGATGGCACACAAACAATAAACAACTTGCACTGTTCTAGAGACTGGGAAGTGGAAGATCAAGGCATTGGTGGATTTGTGTCTGATGAGAACTGGCTTCCTGGTTCACAGAAGGCTATTTTCTCACTGTGTCCTCGTGGAACGAACAAAGGAGGTCTCTGGGGTCTCTTGTAATAGCATTAATCCCATTCATGACCTGTTGACTTCCAAAGGCTCCACTTCCCAATATCATCACGTTGTGGATTAGGTGTCAACAAATGCATCCTTGGCCGGCCGGGGGCGGAGGTGGGGAGTGGGCAAACACATCAGTCACCAGCAATTGGGATGTCCAGCTCTTCTTGGGGTCAGGCAAAGCTGCATGCCCGCTGAGATCACAGCCTTCTCTGGTCTCCCTGCCATTTCCTGCCTGCCTTGTTCTTTTCCTGGAGACTATTCTCTTAATGAGTGACACGCACCACAGCCTCTGCTTCAGGTTACCCTCTGTTTCTGAACCACCTCTCTGAAGACATATACACCATCACCTATTAACTGTTGAATGAATGAGACTTGTGAGACCACCTTCTAGAGGCCTTCAAATAGGACTTGAGTGTTCCTTTCAGGTCTCTTTTCCTCTTTCCTCCCCTGTGTGAAAAATCTGAGCCTGTAAAAGTAATTTGAAGGCGTCTACAATATATTCTGTATTCCTTTTTTAAATAAATAACAAACTTTATATATTTTTAACATACTTAGTATACAGAAAAATTGACTGACAAGTACAATGTATTTCAATATACACCCTACCTCCCCTGCCAGTTGTGTTCCAGTTGTGTTCCTGTCTCAATTAATGAGACAATTTTGATGTGTTATTACTAACTAAAGTCTATAGCTTACCTTAAGTTCACTCTGTGTTGTAGACCCCATAGGTTTTAATAAATGTATAATGACACACATCCACAACTGCAGTGTCATACAGGCTAGTCTTACTGCTCCGATAATCCTCTGTGCTCCACAATCGATCCCTCCCTCCCTCACCCAAAGCCCCAGGGAACACTGATCCTCTTACTGTCCCCATAGCTTTGCCTTTCAGAATGTCATATAGTTGAAATTGTGCATTATGTGGACTTTTCATATTGGCTTCTTTCACTTAGCAATATGTGTTTACTTTTCTCATGCATCTTTTCTTCATAGCTTCATAGCTTTTGTTGTTGTTATTGTTGTTGCATAATAATCCAGTGTGTGCATATTCTACAGTTTTACAGGTTTTTTGAATCCATTCATCTACTAAAGAGCATCTTGTTGAATACCATGTTTTGGAAGTTATGAATAAAGCTGCTGTGAACATCCTTGAGCAGGTTTTTGTATGAATGTAATTTTTCAGCTCATTTGAATAAATTCCAAGGAACACCTTCATAATCATATGGTAAGAGTATGTTTAATTTTGTAGGAAAGTTCCCAACTGTCTTGCTAAATGGCTATTCCTTTTTATGTTGCCACCAGCAATGACTGGAGTTTCTGTTGCTGCACATCCTTGCTAGCATTTGATGTTGTCTGTGTTTCGGGTTTTAGACAATCTAGTGGGTGTGTAGTGACATCTCATTTTTGTTTTAAGTTACAATTCTTTTTTTTTTTGAGTTACTGTCACCCAGACTGGAGTGCAGTGGCATACTCCTGGACACCCCAGCCTTAACCTGCTGGTCTCCAGTGATCCTTCTGCCTCAGCCTTCCAAGTAGCTGGAACTACAGGCACGTGCTACCATGCCCAGCTAATTTTTTATTTATTGTAGAGACGAGGTCTCCCCAAGTTGCCAGGGTTGGTCTTGAACCCGCGGGCTCAGGCAATTCACTTGCCTTGGCCTCCCAAAGTGCTGGGATTACAGACTGAGCCACTGAACCCAGCTCACGTCATTCTTTAATGACGTGATGTTGAGCATCATTTCTCATAACTTTGTCATTTGTTAATATTCTTTGGTGAATATTACCCATTTTTAAATATCATTGTTTTATTGTTGAATTTCAAGAATCTTGTATACATTTTGATACTAGTCCTTTATTAGATAAGCATTTTGCAAATATTTTCTCCAGCATGTGGCTTACCATTTCATTTCCTGATGAATATCTTTCATAAGGCAGATGTCTTTAATTTTAATAATGTCCAGTTTATCAATTTTTTATTTCATAGGTCATGCATTTGGTGTTGTAGCTGAAAAGTCACTCACAAACCCTGGATCATTTATATTCTACCCTGTTTCATTTATTGGTGTTTTATGGTTTTGCATTTTATATTGAGGTCTGTGATCTATTTTGATTTAATGTTTGTGAAAGTTATAGGGTTGATGTCTAGTTTTTTCATTTATTTGTTTTCTTGTTTTTACATATGGATATCCAATTGTTCTAATACCATTTGTAGAAAAGACTGTTCTTTATCCATTTACTTTTTTTCCTCTTTGTTAAAGATCAGTTGACTATATTTGTGTGACTATTTGTTTTATCGATCAATTTGTGTATTCTTTTGTTGATTACTGTTGTAGTCACATTTTCTTGATTACTGCAGCTTTATAGTAAAACTTGAAGTAAGCTAGTATCAGTCCTACAACTTATTCTTCAATGTATTGTCAAATTTTTAAAAAGAAATAATTACTGAATACTTGTAGATATTCCTGTAGGGAAAATAGAAGTGATTATTATAAATAAAATTCTACATTCATGGAGTGCGTATCATCTAGTGGGTGTGGTACACATGCATACACACATAGATTCTTGGTGTTTAATTAACAAAAAGAGACATAAAAATAAATAGAGGTACATTGCACATTATAAAACTTGTGGTTGAATGTTAGTAAGTAATAACATATGCCTGTACATGTAGGCATGCATACAATAAAGTGGAATGAAATAATTGTCTTGCTTTTTTTAGATGGAATCTAATAATTATATTTTCTCAATTCTTGTCTTCCTTTGTCTTCACAATTTTTTTGCCCAAGAGAGATTTCAAGCCATATTCTAGTGTGGGATATTACCTAGAAAAATGCTCACTGTTGAATGCACTTAGAAGGTATTTTTATAGAGCAAATTAGCAGGTAGTTTGCAAGCAAAGAATGCAGGGTAAGAGAAAATGTTTGCAATATTATTTTAACACAGAGAATATTTTTAATTTTAATATTTTAATTTATTTATTGTTTATTTTTAGAAACAGGATTTTACTTTGTTATCCAGGCCAAAGTGCTGGCACGAGCATAGCTCACTGCACCCTCAGACTTCTGGGTTCAAGTGAACTTCCAGTCTCAGCCTCCTGAGTAGCTAGCACAAAAAAGCTTGAGACTTTCCTAAGTACTACGAATTCCATAAGGAGTGGGCTGATAAGACTCAACAATATGCAGAAAACCATTTGAGTGACCTTAGGGCTTAAGCAGGGTTAATCCACTGGAGAGTCTGAAACATAGTCATCATCAAAATAGGAAAAAAACAAAATGACTAATGATGTGGTTATGGAGATAAAGCTATTTGTTTTCGTAAGGTGTATAAAAGTAGAATCATAAGATTTCATGAGCCTATTCTTTTGGAAGTTAATGATAAGGCCATTTTGCTCAGCTGATAATCTAGGGTTAGAGTACACTGAAAATGAGCTGCTCTGCCATGACTATATTTAATTTGAGATGAAGCAGGGGAAAGGTGTGTTTGGACATGTGTTTGGAAAGGGATGAAGAAATTGGAAATCCCGTTATACCAAATCATATCAGAAATTAGTGAATTACATCTGCATCTCGTTTTGTTCAGAGGTCAATCTGATGCCTTGACCTGTTCAATTCAATCACTGAGAGACACCAAGGCTCAGACTAGTGACAACACAGAAGAAAGTGGGGAACACAGTCACGTTTGTGGCATTTCCATTTCTTCTTCAGTTAGTTAATCAGAGATACTGGTGGTTTTGTTTGTTTTGCTTTATTTTCAATGTTCATTTCTAGGCATGAGAAAGCCATTTAAATTATATATAAAATCTTATTTATTCTCTCTGAGTTCTTTATTGCAAAAATTTATATAAACTTTTGAATTAGACAGACAAGTTTTTTATCTAATTTTAGAGTATAGACAGTTGTCTTCATTGAAATAACAAAACATATTATCATGTTATCAATCATTGGCTTTGTTATGTTAAATCTAGGACCAGCTAACAAAAAGGTTTTGAACAGTCTTTCTCCTAACAGCTCAAATTATTTTTGGAGTAAAATGTTCCAAAAATACTAAGATTTTTCAGGAAGAAGAGGAAATGAGGAACAAAATTATTAGATTTTTCTTGTGTAAGCTATCTGGTTGAGTAGTCCTACACAGCCAGCCTGTATGATATACACATTTTTCAGGGACAGAATGTTTTTAGTTTAATGGCTAAAAATTACCCATATGTTTAACTGACAACTTAAGGTTTTTTTTAATGCTTTTCTTACAATTCCCAAACACAAACATATCTTCCTTTTCAAGTTTCCTATATCAGGAATATGTAGCTCTCTTTAGAAGCCTAAGGTAAATTCTTGCAGGTTCCAACTATTGACTGAAGCTGATATTATCAAATTATTGTTACTTGTAGACAGATATACAACTCAATAAAAGCTCTTTATTTTATTCAACTATAAAATTAATGGAGTATATACCCTAATACTGAATGACAGCAATAATATTCAATATTTTTAAAAAGCACTTAAGGTTTAGACTCAAACAAAATTTTGCAGAAATGATGTTTCCGTTAAGATGTGAGATATATGAGGAGGGCTGAGAAAACTCAGAATTTATTTATTAAAAAATTGTATATTTATTCTTACACATTTAAACTTCAGTCACCTTCAAAGTACTCTGTGATGGAATGCATCTATTGTGATGGTTTTTCCACTGTTCAAGACAGTTTTTGAACTCATTGATTCTGATGCTTTTTCATGCTTTTGCCATTCTTTGTTTCACCTCTTCCACATCAGCAACACATCTCCCTCCGAGAGATTTTTTCATCCAAGGAAACAAAAAATAAGTTGATCAAGGTGAGATTGGATGAATAGGAAGGATGGAAGTCATGCCATTTTGGGGCAAAAAGTGCTGAACACCCAGGGTGGTATGGGCAGGTTGTTGATGTAAATTACCCATCATGTTGAAAGAATCTAAAAAGAAAAAAATTCACTGAAACTAAATGCAGTGAATTTTTCCACAATGCTAACTTGGTACCTTGTTGCCAATGGGTTTCCAGAACACTTACTTAGTAAGAGAAGTCATACTAAAGGGGGCCTACCCTCCAAAAAATAATTTTGGTTTTTTGGGGTGTCCTCCCTCATACTGACTGTTCACATATAAGCTTTTAAAAAATTCAAGTAAATACTTATGTGTCCCTTCATAATTCAATTATATTGGGGAACCTTAATTTTCAAAACACACCTCAGAGTCAAATGACTTCAACCTAGGAGACTCTGTCCACATCCCACTCTTTCTTCCTTGTCATCCTCTAGGATCTAGGGTCACAGGAGCACTGGTTGGTTTCAACAGATGATAGCATAAATGCAAAAGACAAGGGATTGACTCTCTGGGCAGTATTTGATTATTTGGTAGTTTTCCAGATAGTTCATAGTATGCTTATGATATCATTTATATTTTAGTCTAATGAAAAATGAATATTTGAAAATTTTATAAAATGCTTGTGAATTTTATATGAATCCCAATAATACATTTTCAATCTATAATACATACTTAGGCTCTCAGAGTTCCTAAGAACAATGTGCACTCATCCATGGCTAGAATGAGGTAACTTGAGTAATGTCTTCTTTGGTCCCTTCCTGAAAAGGGGACCTGGTATGTGTGGAGTCCCCATGACGACACCTACGGTTGATGACACACTAAAAAAGTGTGAGACAGAGAAGAAAGCTGTTATACTCATAGTTATGGGTTATAATGACTAAAAGGTAGAGATTTAAAATTGGCTAAAGGAAAAGGCAGATGAGACGAAGCTTAGGAGAACCCAGACCCAAGCGTCCAGGTGTCATCTTCCTTTGAAACTGCACAGGGACCATCTGATTCTCTCAACAACGTGTGTGACTACACATGTGAAAAATCATCAACCACCAAAGCCTACCGAGTTATGGTGTCTGCAGTTTATGTGTGGGGCCAGAGAAGTAGGCTGTGACTGTGTGACTGACTTCAGCTATTCAGACTGCAGCCTTTCTCTCACCCCCCAAAACAGGCATTCGCTGTAAATACTATTGTTAGGGTGAGTTTATCTGATCAGATTTGTACAGCAAGGTCCAAGTTGTCAGGTTTTCGTATACTTTCTTAACAAGTATAATATTTCAAGGCTTCTGAGGTTATCTCAAAAGAGCTGGCCAAGGACAGGTCCTGAAGACTGAACTTTCTTTGGACTATGCAGGATTTGAAGAACTCAGGCCTACCGAGTTAAGCCTTCTCTTCCCACACGCTAATGCCCTTATTTGATTAAATAATCCATGATAACTATTCTTACCACTTACTGAGCACATAGAATGTGGTGAGCCCTGTTCTAACATTACCTTATTTTTCCTCAGCAAAAAAAAAAGATATTAAACCCACTTACTGATGTGGAAAATGAAAATCAGAAAACTAATTCAAATAGTTAATACCACATGGCTAGTAGATACTAGAGCTGCTATTTCAACAAAGTCTTGGTGATTGTATAACCTTGTTATCTCTACGTATAAACTGGAGACATTTAGATTTTCATGATCTATAGAAGAAATATCCACCAAAAATAACAAGACCTAGAGTCAATGAATGCAACATACAGAGGGTACAAAAATGTATACACATTTAAGTGTGATGTTCATTTGAAAAATGGCATTAATCAGATGAATGCTAGCATCACCAAGTGACAGGAAGGACTGTAAAAAAAATGGTGGAAGCACAGTTGAGAGAACGTCATACTCACATAGCTACTGTAATGAACAGATAACATTCTTAATGTAAGAAATAATCATAGATAACATTTCTTAATGTAAGAATGTTCCCATATGTTGCCATGGATGGCTTTGGCTTCTGCACCCTCATCACCAGCTTTAATCATCATTCCTCTGGATGCTCAGTACCAACTAGAAGTGGCCACCAGAAAAAGACTCTACTTTAAAATTCTTTAGCCTTTTCACTGAATCTACTGCTTTCCATGTTTACCATTTTTAATATGTGTTGGATGTTGGGAATGGCACATCGTGGGGAATCTTGATTAGCCTTCCTCAATGGGGTGTTGGATCATTTTGCCAGTCAGGTTAATTATTGGTAGATACTGTTTTGAGTCTTGGTTTTATACTTTCTTAAAGTGGATGTCTTTTGGTTCTGTTCTTTATCCTAGGATGTGGCTCTTAATACAGAATATATTCTTTTCTTCCCCTAAAGTATGACTTTTCTGGCATTTCAATTGAGTGTCTGAGGTCCCCAGTGAGGTTTCTCTAATTGGCTGAGTGAAAACTCCAACATCTTCCAGAACGGAACAATCTCTGGTACCTCCTCCGTTCAACATTCAGTTTGTTACTAGGTCTCTGTTAGGCCTCATACAACATCACTCTGTGCATGTTAAGTTCATTTGTCAGCCAAGCACTTCATAAATCCTCCATGGAGACTTGTGAGCAATCCGTCTCCTCACAGTATTCTGTCTTACAAATTCCACCCACTGCTACAGATTCAAATTCTGGTCCAAGCCTCTCCAGCTCTGCGATATTGAGCATAGCTCCATGTACCATTCTCCAGACAGACAGGAAGCCCAGATGGTAGCTGAGATGAAGGAAGAGTTAATCTCCTGAGTTTTTTCCTTGGGCATCACAGTGTGGTGCCACTTCTTGTCCAATGCTTAAAAACTGTCCCCACATCATTAACCCAATCTCATAGTCATTTGCTGAGGGTCAATCCAGTAATAGTCACTCTGCCAGTGCTGAAGTCACTACCAGAGTGTGGAAGTCAAATAAATGTCTTCACAGACATTTGTAGTCCTTTACAATGTAACCTCAGCTTGCTTTCCTCATCGTGTACACTCCATTCACATCAATTGAGTATGTTTTCCATTTCTCAAGCCCTTTGGAAACTCAGTGCTTTAAGCATATTCTTTTCTTTCCTTGGAATGTTTTTTCTTTTCTCTTTCATCACTGATATCTCCCTCAGTTTTTAAGACCCAAGAAAAGTACTGCTTCCTCTGTGAATCTGCTCCCGGCCACTCTCAGTGAATCTAAAATCCTATGCCACTTCTCTACATTATTATTTATATCATTCACAGAGCTTCAAAAAACTTTCTATAATCTGCCTTCCAAAATAATTTTGAACCCTTATGGAAATAAATATCATTTTCCTTTATAGGGTGGGTATTCAAAATATTATTTAAAATATTTCTGATGGCACTTTTTGACTAGCTCTATTACAAAACAGACTGTGTGATATGTGTGATGTTACCACATAGCCAATAATCCTATCAGTAGTGGTTTCTGGCTACTATAGAGTGCTTAATTTTATTGATTAATTTTGTTAAATGCTTCCTTTTAATTTTTTCACTTATTTTTTCAGTGGCCTCATGTTGTAGATAGTATTTCCTCCATACTATCATTGGGAAATACTAGATCAAGAAACTTGTTAACAATCATTCAGAAAGTTTGTCAAAACCAGTATATCAACCTAGATTTTCCCATTGCAATTCACAGTGCTATACTACAGTGATTTATGTAACAGGCAGAGGTCTTCAGAAACAAATTGGAATTTTATTTGTGAGATAATTTTTGAAATGTCATATCCCACTATTAGCATATTCATACACGGAGTTTTTGAAGAAGAGAATATGAATGAAGAGAATTTGTCTTTGGGCTTAGTTTTTTACTCTTCAGGGAAAATCATTACCAGGCTATTAATTTAAGATGAGATTTTACAGATACTAAGGAAAACAATATTTCAGTGCAAAGTGAGCATCTGATTACTCACTTATTAATAAAATATATTTAAAGTCTGAAATATTCTAAATACATTTTAATGCATTTAAATTCAGAACACATAAAACGTTTTTTGATAATTTGGAAAATACATTTTAATTATTGTAATTGAGAATGTAAGTAACCGGAAATTAATAATCCTGCGCCTTTGGGAGGCTGAGGTGAGTGGATTGCCTGAGCCCGCGGGTTCAAGACCCGCCTGGGCAGGCGAGACCTCATCTCTACAATAAAATAAAAAAATTAGCCAGGCGTGGTAGCGTGCGCCTGTAATTCCAGCTACTTGGAAGGCTGAGGCAGAAGGATCGCCGGAGCCCAGCAGGTCGAGGCTGCGGTGGCCGGGAGTGGACACTGCACTCCAGTCTGGGCGACAGAGTGAGCCTTCAACTCAAAAAAAAAAAAAAAAAAAAGAAAGAAAGAAAAGAAAAAAATGAGACTAGCCGGGCTCGGTGGCTCAGCCTGTAATCCTGCGCTTTGGGAGGCTGAGGTGAGTGGATTGCCTGAGCCCGCGGTTCGAGACCTGCCTGGCCAACTTGGCGAGACCTCATCTCTATAATAAATAAAAAAATTAGCCAGGCATGGTAGCGCACGCCTCAACTACTTGGAAGGCTGAGTGGAAGGATCGCCGGAGTCTAGCAGGTTGAGGCTGCAGTGGCTGGGAGTGGCCCCTGAACTCCAGTCTGGGCGACAGAGTGAGACTCCAACTCAAAAAACAAACAAACAAACAAACAAAAAAACCAGAAAAAATGAGACCAATAGGCCAGACCAAGAATTTCTGAGTTTAAATGACTTAATGTATTGAAATGATGCCTAATTAAAAGGCTACTTACTTTTAATTAAGAATGTCGCATTCTATGAAATAATGAAATTTCCAATAGCTTGACTTTAGTAATACAGACATTTTTCCTCTTTAAATATTTGATTAAATTTTATTTTGTTAGTGGTGTAGATTGAGTCAGCTAATCAAATCTAATAACCTAAAACTCTTAAGTGTATGGTTTCCACTTAGGTCATTTAGCCCCCAAATTGTCTGAGATTTTCTCAGGACCTATATTATTAGGCTTTGAATTAAAATCTGTTGGATTATAAGCAAACACTTTAATATTAATAATATTGTCAAAAATCCATATTGTGAAGAATAAAATATTTTTGCAGCAGAAATATAGAGTAATGTCTCATCTGAAAGGACAGAAATTTTACTTTAAAAACTTTTATTTCAAATAATTTTGTATGTAGTAAACTAGGCATCTAGTTCATTAAAAAGCTGTCATTCTGTTATAGAATTGAATTGAGGGCAGAGTTGAAGTTCAGTGAGAAAACAATCCTTGAATTGAATGAAATCCCATCCCTGAAAGAGTTATAAGGTCCTAAAATTAAATATGATAAAAGTATGGAGGATTCTTTTTTTTATGTCATTGGCTATAGAATAGCTCTTTTAATAAGCATATCTTTTTATGATCAATGTCAATTCCCTTTTTGGAATCTATTGTAGACTTCTGTGCTTAACTTGAAGATGAATATATGATTTCTATTATTTCATATATAGAGACTAGAAGAGTGGTTCTTTTGTAAATTTTAAAAAAAAGCGTATTTAGAATTTCTGAATGAAGAGAACTTCAATTCATGTATTCTTGATAATTGTCCCCCTATTATCTTTAAAATACATAAGATATTCTGACTCTGTTTTTTGCCTTTAGATTTTTTGATCTATCTTTTGATCTGTTCTTGTTACATTCTTGGTAATCTGTTTCATCTTTCAGTATTTCAGTAATAAAGCAATATATTACAATAGTTATTCTGAAGTTTCTGTAAAGGCTTTAATAGATTATTAAATTTAACATTGAACATGATATTCATCATTAGTCAAAAAATATTCAATTTATAGATCTAAGTTCCTCAAAGTGAAAATTCTTAGTAGAACAAAATGCATGTATTAATTAATGATAACAACTAAGGAGAAAAAAAGAATATTCTATGCTTTGGGTAAAGCATCTTAATATCTTCCATATGTTAAGTTTTGTTGATTATTTGTAAACATAAAATTTTGTAAATATTCTTTGTCATTCTCACTCTTGTAATCACATTTCAATCGATCTTTAAAGAAAATGATTAATGAATAACTCCTATGTTTATACCACGGATTTGGGGTCTGAGTGTGATCAAATTGTAAGAATAACTTCTCATATCTCAATTCTCATGATTTTTTTTAAGAAAATAAATTAAGAAAATGAAAAACAATCTGGTATATGATAAATATGTTCAAATATGAGACATAGTGATTGCATTCTTCAGGAATTAAAAGAAATTAGATTGCAAGACATCCAGTCATAATCAGAGATTTCATTTCAGGATGCATATGTATTAAACAGGAAGTAGATCTCTAATGTAAGGAAAAACATGGAAAGCTATAAATTGATCACCAACTCTTATTTGTTGTTGTCTTATAGTTGTGCCATATTAAGTCAAATCTCATATTAAGCCTAATTTACCCGGGATACACAGACGATAGTATAATTTGGTTCATATTAGTCCTAATAAAGCTTGGTTTTGACAATACTTTGAGATTAGGATATTTGATAATGTTTCCTCCCAGTCCACCCTCTGGTTTGGCTTCCCTGAAGGGCACTGAAGGCATACAGATCACTTTCTCTTGCTGCAGGAAGTCAACTCACTGTGTCTTGGTGAGAATGACCAATCTTATCCAGAGAAAATTCTGAGTACTTAAGAATAATTAAACAGAAAAAAAAAAAATTTAGAAATGAAGAAAATGGGAGCCAGAGAAAAAAGTCAAACATAAAGGACAGGAAACAACACTTAAAAGGTAGATGTAAACAAGGTATTGTGAAAACCATTTAATCTTGGAAACCTCAATGAATGTTAGGGGACTGCTGGCCTATTCTTCTTATAAACTTCAAGAAATCTAATTTCTATGAACCAGGAAATGAAATAAGACATGAGACAGATATATGAATGGGTGCTGGCTGACAGGTGAATAGAATACAAAGATAGATGACAGGAAAGCACCGAGGACAGTGAGACAGGTTTACAGGAGGACCTGAGTTGAAAAGGAATCTAGAGAAAAGTGGAATTGATCAAAAAGGAAAATATACGTTTCAAATTTACAAAATGCTGATGTCTGCCATCAATAATGAGTTTTCTTAGAAAGACAGAATGACTGTTATAAGAATAGTATTAAAATCGGATGCTAAACATACTGTTTTTTAGAGTTGAAGACAATCTTACATCTAATGATTTTTATCAGATAACTGGATATCTAGTCATTTTAGAGATTGTTTTTCATTTCAAGGGGAAAAAAAGACTTTCTAAATGAATCAAGGCAAAAATGGAAGGATTCAATTTTAAAAACATAAACATGGATTGTTTCTAACTTTATATCTTAAACTTAGATGCCAAAAGAAATAAAGAGCAATATGTCCAGGCTTTTGATGAGCTGAGAAGGCAAGCCTTCATTATGCAAAATTAACTTGAAACATTAGTCTAAGAACTGACACCTTTACTGAAACCAGACATTTTCTTGATTGTGTTTTGTCAGACCGTCATGTAGACATAAAACATTAAGCAATTAAACAATTTAAATAACTAGAGATAGATGAAAACCTTCCCAAATTATTGTCAAAAGTGAGCATAATTCTGATGTTAAATACAATAAAGACTGCCTTCCCAAACTAACCTCACACTAAAAAAAGACTAGTAAACTATGTAAATACATGTCTAAAAATACAGATAATACTGAACCACATCATAGAGTTTAGTTTATAAATTAGGCACAGTAAAAGACTAACATCAATAACAACTGTAATTTTTTTTAAAAGCAATACAACAATATACTATAATAAAGTCATATGCGTGTGGTCTTTTCTCTCTCTCAAAATATCTGATGACATGTAATATTTTCAGACTATGGTTGGCTGCAGGAAATTGAAATAGCAGAAAGAGGAACCATAGATAAGGAGGGAACTGCTTTAGTAGGAATAAAGTTGCAGGTAAATTAAATCTACAATGAATCCTCAGTTCCCCTTTGGCCATTCTACCCCCTCCACTCCCTCTGCTCTCATGACCCTTATGCATGACATTAGTTATCTTGCTATCCTTGTATGGAATTACTAAATAATAGGAAGTTAAATCAAAATTTATAAGAGATGGAAGAAAGTCCTGGCTGTGTGCAGCCCACCATCAGAATAATGACACCTAAATAAATAAGTTATATCAAGATTCAGAAAAAAACAATACTACAGGAATTTTGTGACTACAGCTCAGATAACTAAAATATATGCCAACGACCATCAGTCATATGTTGTAATAATGGCATTGTCAGTAAAATTTAGCAACATAATCCACATGAGTCATCGGGAGAGATCTACACAATATCTATTTTCTTATTAATCTAAAGTATGGTAGAGAGAAGTAAGTAATGAAGGCTGCGTTGTGACTTATACAATGTTACCTCCACGGTGATGCTGTCCTTAAACTCTGAATGCAAATTTTGGTTTTCTATGAAATCCCTATGCTTGTAAAACAGATTTAGCTCCAAGCCAGGTGTTTTCTTAAATACATTTAGATGCATCTAACTTTGTTAGTTATACTTGGCTAAGTATGTTTAAGTGCAGCTTTGTTTTTATGTAGGGAGCAAATATAATATGTTACTTTATAATGTGCTAGAGAAACACTTTTATTTCTTGCCAAATGACATTATTTATGGCACACCTGACAAGACTTTTCCCTGGATCATGCTTGAGGCCATAGCTGAACTGTGGTCTAAACCAGGTGGCTTTATTTATCATTTAAATATATTGCCTCCCATTAATGATAAAACTAAAGGTTGATCTTATGTATCATATACATATATTATTCTGAATGATGCAATTTTTATACAATTTACATGAAACTTTTTCCTAAAAAAATAGTATTTGAACTAAGCTGCCTATTGCTCTAAACTCAATGAAAGTCTAATTCAATACTGAAAGGAACTTCATTTATCTTTTTGCTCCCTGTGTTAGGTTCCTAGGACTGCTGTATCAAAGCACCATAAACTAAGTGACTTAAACAATAGAAGTTTATTGTCCTATAGTTCTGGGGGTTATGAGTCTGAAGTCAAGGTGTCCACAGGGCCATACTCCCTCTGAAGGTGGTCTGGAATGTGTTCCAGGCCTTTCTCCTAGGTTCTAATGGAACCACCTTCTTCACATTTTGTTCTCCCTTTATGTGTGTTAATGTGTGTCTAACTTGGTCCCTTAAATAAGGACACCAGTCATGCTGAATTAGAGCTCACCCTCAATGACCTCAGTTGGCCTTGATTTCCTCTGTAAGTATCCCATCTCCAAATAAGGTCACATTCTGAGATGCTGGATCTTAGAAGTCCAACATGTTTTGGGGGTGCACAATTCAACCCATAACACTCCCTACATCTGCCATGGTGATGGACATATAACTTACATCCACTAAATACCTGTTAATAGATACACAAATGAATTGTCAGTGGGGAGATAAATGAATTAAGTTCATACTGAAATCATGAGTCCCAAGATGATTACAATCATGGGAAAATAATGTGTGTGTGTTTGCAAGGTCAGGATTGAATACTAAATATAGCAGACAGAGAAAATCTTAATTTGTGAGAAAAATCCAGGGTAGCAGCCAGATTTGCTTATTTTCCTCTGTTCTACATTTTAAACAAATGACCATGTTTTCTTTTTGATTACCAGTAGAATTCTGTATTGGACCCTGACAGAACCAATTCATTTGTGTGAATTTAAGGCATCTGTTGGTATCTGCTGGGTTATAATTGTTCAGTGTTTGATGTCTGCACAAACTTGAGTCTCTTTTGTTTTTAATCTATATCATGTGTAGAACTTGTACATTTTGTGAACCAAATACACATAGGGATAAGGTTGTGTTTTCAGATTTAAATCCTGCATTATTTTTTTTTAATTTTAAAAAATAGGAGTAAACAACAGAGCATATATTTCCATGACTTCATCTCTGTCTGAACCCTGCCTAGTGTGGAAGGCAAGGGTGTGATTTGACAAGCCCCATGTTATGTGTCCTCCATCAAGACAGTGTTGAGAAGCCCTATTTCTTATTTATTCATTTTATTACCTATACAAACTTATAATAGTGATTTTTTTGTCTTTCTACTCTTTTTGTAATTAATTAACACAATTACCTATGGAAAAAATGTTTCTTCCCATATATAACATATATTGTATCCAATGCTCTGTTAATTCTATAGATCAACACATTTGTCAAGATTCAAAACTATATTAAATTATACCTTTACCAGTGTCACGCAGAGATAAATATAGCTGTCCATATACAGTATTTGGTAACTCGGGGATGTAGGATTGAAGTAGGGCAGTGACATTATTGCTAGGGTTATTGAAACGTCAAAAATCTTTACATTTGAGCTAATAAAAAAGATACCTGCACACATATGTTTATTGCAGCATTGTTCGCAATAGCAAGAACCTGGAACCAACCATGCTGTCCATCAAAAGAGGACTGGATTTTTTAAAATGTGGTACATATACATGATGGAATACTACACAGCCATAAAAAAAGAACAAAATCATGAACTTTGCAGCAACCTGGATGGAACTAGAGTTTATAATACTGAGTGATCTCTCACAGAAACAAAGATCTGAGTATCACATGTTCTCACTCATAAGTGGACCTTGAACAATTACCATAATACTATAAGAAAAGGATTGACAGTGGCAGGAAATATGGGGGGTAGGGAGGGGAAGGGAGGTGGGATTAACGGTAGTCAATATCTGTCTGGGGACGGGGGGGGCAACCCTTATCAACAAGGGTGCCTGAACAATGCATATTTGTATACCTAACCCTTAACTGTACCCCACAATTTTAAAATAAAAAATATGTTTAAAAAAAGAAAAAGAACTGAAACTTGTATTAACCCATGATGGTGAAGGCAGGTGTTTAGTCAGACATAGGAAAATCTTGGATGCCAGCAGGGCTGTCTCTTTGTATTCATGTCCTTTTATACCCATGTTCACTTCCATTTCTGTCTGTGCTTGACTTCATTCTTTTGCCCTGTTGACTTGTGTCCTTCACACACAGAAACAGACTAATCATAGATTGACCCTCACCTTCCACATTTTTTACCAAAAACAAAACAAGAATGGGCTCTCGTTTTCATATTCCATTTTTAAATTTTCCTGGGAAATTTAACTGTGACTGGGAGGTGGGATCCTGCGATATCAAGGGAACTCCAGGCACAGCCATAAGGGTTTCTGAGAACAGCACTGTGGAACAGAAGTCCTCCTTTTCTTTCTCCTGAACAAACATAACTGAGAACCAAACAAAAGGGTTTTCCCCAGAAACAAACAAACTCAAAACTAAGTTTTAAAGACTGTCTCATCCTGTAAGAGACCTTGTATAAGGTCGGTAGGAAATGAAACATTGCATATCACAGCCCCTAACCTCAAATAATGTATAAACTTTTGTGAGATTAGAGTAAGAAAAAGAAGCAAGCATAGTGGTCAAACAACCATAGGACACCAAGGACATTTCCTCTCTGTTCTTTAAAATAGCCTGGCAGAAGCGTCGTTTTTTGAGCTGTCTTATGGGCAAAGAAACTATTGCCATAAAAGAGAGTTACATAGTTTAGTAGATAGGGCCAAAGGAACGAGATAAATCACATTTGTTGTTAGATAAACCAGAAAGGTTTGTTGAAGAAGTTGCTCTTTAATATAAGCCTTTAGAGATAGGTGCTGTTATTTGCCAAAGATGATAAGATTATGGACTAAATCTCAGAGGTCAGAAGCCATAGTATATACTGGGCAAAATGAATTATCCAACAGAGGTTGAGTATTGAGGCACGTAAGTAGAAAAAAGTGTAACATATTTATTGTTATTTTAATAAGAAATTAATAAACATTTAATATATGAGGAAACATGGATACAAATATGCATATAAATATGTAGATGAGGAAAGAAGTCTCCAGAATTCGTTGATTTTCCGATTAGTAAAGGGATTCTTGGCAAGGCCTGTGGCTTCTCTGTTCCTCATTTTAAAAGGAGAACATGGTATGGAGGTTTATTGATAAATCATGTGTTGTGGAACAGATTTTGATATTTTAATTACCTCAGTCAGTTTGATGTTATAGAAAAACATCTCAAAACCAATTTTGTTTACTAATTCTTAGTGAATTATGACATGATATGGTTTATTTCTGGAATTTCACTGAAGTTATATGGAGGCAAAACTGAATATAAAAATATATAAGTATATCAAAATAATCTAAGTAAATATTATAAGACTGGGTATGGTGGCTCCCATCTGTAATTTTTGGGAGGCCAAGGCAGGAGAATTGCTTGAGTCCAGGAGTTTAAGATGAGCCTGGGCAACATAGGGAGAATGCATATCTACAAAAAAAAAAAAAAAAGAAAAGAAAAGAAAATAACCAGGCGTGGTGATGTAATGCACACTTATAGTCCAAGCTTCTTGGAAGAGGTGGAAGGATTGCCTGAGCTCAGGAGGTTGAGGCTGTAGTGAGCTGAGATCAAGTCACTGCACTCCAGCCTGGGTCACAGAATAAATAAGACCCCCCAACTCAAAAATACACACACACACACACACACACACACACATACACGCACAGGTTGCCCAAAAAATGAATACACATTTTAAGAAAGGAAAAAACTCTATTAAAATTATAAATTTCAATAAGATGAATATAAGTCAGTTTGACCTATGCAATTACAGAAGATGCTCAAAGTGGTTACCATCAGTATCCAGACACTTCTGATTAAAGTGAACATCTCTTAACATCTCTTAAAGTGTGTATACGTTTTGGGGACACTTTCTATGTATATAATAAATTGAAAACAAGGTGTCATCTACATTAGTCCGAATTAACTGGTGATTACTTGATATGACTCATTTTCACATTATCACAGTTTATTTTAATATTAGTAAAATATTTGACTCATTTTAAAAGTTGAAGTAATGTATTCACAATTAAAGTCAGTAAAATACAGAAACAAACAATCAAACCCCCAAGAGTCACATGGCCAAAGGAAGTCTGACTTGAAATTATGGGCAGAGCCACTGCTGTTAGGAATACAACCAACTTCTCAGGGTCCACTCAGGCAGTAATTCTGGTGAAGGTTGTTATTTTGATGAGATGAAGCATGCATCTCCTGAGCTGTAAATGAGAACTGTCCTCAGTAGTATCTGGTATTGATAAGCACAATTTTGCTCAGCAAGCAGAAGATAATATTCATGAATCACATGTTTCCAATGGACTTTGGAGGCAACCAGTACCAATTTTACATTTCAGCCACATTCACGATAATCTTCCCCAGTCTCTTCCCTTTCTCATTGGTCATGGGGAAGCTCTAGTCTTGTGCTTCTTCTTATTTTTTTTCTACTTGCTCTGCTGCCCCCAGGTTCCTCAATCCTACCGAGCACTCCACTGCTCTTGATAGGCTGAGATCCTCTATTGGCTTAGAATGTAGTTACCTCCAAACAGAGCTATGGGACAGATTTTGATATTTTAATTATCTCAACCATTTTGATGTTACAGAAAGACATCTCAAAACCAATTTTGTATCAATTCATAGTGAATGATGAGATAATATGGTTTATTTCTGGAACTGTGTTGAAGCCACATGGAGGCAAAATCAAACATAATTCTATAAATCTATTAAAATAATCGAAGTAAATATTAAACATTGAATAAAACGTAAATATCATCCACATTAGTCTGTACCTCGGTCTCCACTTTCAAATATTCTGGTTAACGTTCAGAGAGGTTACTTTTCATTCATTCCAAATTCCCTTCACCATTTCTCCTAAGGTCTACTGGCTTTTTGAGGACACAGGATTATCCAGGAACTGTGTTAAGGGTGGCTACAAAGTTTTTGAGACTCATAATGAAAATCAAGTTGATCTTTTCAGTCTTTCTTCTCAAAAAGCAGCAGCTTTGTTTTAAATGCTATTGTTAGAAATCAACTACTGCAGGATATTGACTCAGGACACCAGAGCAGATTTCATTTTAAACTATAAATTAACTACCACACAAGTTTAAGTTCAGGGTATGTCAAGCATCAATCAGGGTTGGCAGTGGTTTTCACAAAAAGTGTCCAGTAGGAGGCTGACACATAAGCCTACTTCTCCCGAATCTCTGAATTATGGCACAGTTAAAACATGTTTTGTTTTGCTCTTTGTTTTTTACCTTCTTCCATAGAATAGAAGCAGATGCTTAAAATTACCAAATGTATCATTCAAGTGAAAAAAATCAAGATAGCCCACTAAGTCTTAGCTAAGTTATGCTGCCTTTAAAGTGCTATGTTAATAGTAGTGATGCTTTTCTACAAAGAGAAATGCTTGACTTCTTTCTTCTTTATTATAAATAAAGGATAATGAATCAGACAGAGCTAATTTTAAATGAGAACAAAATAATGATTAAAAACCAAGTTAATTTTTCATACAACTTTTGATGTTGAAAATGCACTAATAAAATGACTGCAAATGAGACAGTGTAGGACAAGATAAACAAGCAAAATGAGACTCATCTGTCTCCGTTGCAAAATGAAATGCTCAAATCCATTGCCTTTATCTCTTCACATTCATAGAATATCAATCACATCAAACATTATTCCATTTATAAACAACTTTATATGTGAAACACTGAGACAGTACAACTGTTTATGACTCTCGACTGCTGTTTGGAGTAGGACTGACAAGTGTAATGTAGGATTAATACATAGTATCTGTCACATCTGTTGTTGCTTCTAGGTTAGGATTTCAAACTATCATGTCCAAGTAGGTAGCCATGCACTTCATCATCCAAATCAGGACACTTTTGTGAGTGACAGAGAACACGACTCATGATTATGCTGGGACAGCAGGCATACACTCATAAAACTCAGAGAGACAGTCACCTTATAGCATTGTGTAATGAAGCTTTATTGCATTTAGCTACTGTTGTTTTAACATTTTTGTTATATTTCGCTTAATTTATGTAAAGATGCTAACAATTGCAGAACTTCAAAGTCAGTCTGAATTTCCGACCCTCTCTCTATACATGTTTCATTGCTTTTTCAAATCTTCTAATATCACCAAATTTCAAAATCTAGGGTTCTTTGAGCATAAAAGCCTTTATTCTAACATACCTAGTGTCTTTCTAGTTGGTGTCAATAATTTATATGAAAAAACTTTTATTCATATATAACTTTTATATTGCAAGATACCTTCATCAATATAAAAAACAAATATTGTCTAGTTTATTCTCTGGTTTTTATAATATTGTTGATTCAAATACATAAAGAAATGATTAGTGGCTCATAAAGAGAATTACAGGATAGGGATTCATTAACAGATTTATTTCTCATTGAGAATAATTATAAGGAAGCATTAAACCAGGTGACTATAGAGATGTGATCTCATGTATTCCCTAAGATGATGTCTTGAGATAAGTATGTGTTACCCTGATGTTCTTTTGAAAAAATGGAAGTAAAAGAAAACCAAGTATTGACCCCAAATCACAGCTTTTAAGAAATGGAACTAGCATATAAAACTAGGTTCTCACTTTAAAAATGTGCTGTTTTTATATTTTTATACAACCTGTGAGATATATGTATATATTCATATATATGTATGTTTGTGTGTACACAAACACATACACTTGCAAACACATACGTACGGAGGAGACCCAGAAAAACCCCAAATTATTTTTTGGAGGGTGTAATCCTTGTAATAAATAAGCTTACCCCACTAGGTAAGTGTTCTAGGAACTCATCAGCGTCAGGGTACCGGACTGTGAGAGGCTGTGTTCAGCTTCAGTTAATTGTTTTTTGAAGATTCTTAGATTATTTCAATGTGTTTGCCCATTTCCAGTGGGTGATTCATGAGCACACCTGTCTACACTGTAGTAAGTGCTCAGTGACTTTTGACTAAAAATAGCATGGCCCCCATTCCTCACCCTTCATATTCACCTGATCTTGCCCCCAGCGACTTGTTTATTGTTTCCCGGAATGAAAATATTTCTCACAGGGAAACATTTTGCCAATGTGGAAGAGTTGAAACAAAAACTGGTAGAAGCACTAAAACCCATCAAAGTTGATGAGTTCAGAACTTGTTTTGAGCAGTGGAAAAAGCATCTCAATAGGTCTATTGCATCAAACAGAGATTACTTTGAAGGTGACTAAGGTTTATACATGTAAGAATAAATACACAATATTATATAAATAAATTTCATTTTGAGGGATCTACCCCCATATATGCATATGTATATAGGTTCTATATAACTATCCCTAAAACATATAATAGGAAATAGTATTAAAAACTCAGATTAATATTATAGTAGCCTTGAAAAAAATTATGTAATATATTACAATATAAACTGATGTAATATATTACAATATAAACTGGAGATGGAATATAAATTCAAGTTATTGTTATAGTGCACTTGAATGTGATTGGACAGTTCATCAACTTATTCAATAAATAATTATGAACCTAATATCCTCCAGGAAACAAACTTTAATACACTGTACTTTCTGTTTAATGAATTCTGCTTCACAGAACTCACAAGTTGATGAGGCAATATAGGTAAGTTATGTTTCTTAAATGTTGGCTTCAATCTTAGGGTTTCCTAGAAATTAAAAGAATAATTTTACCTACTTCAACCCATAAAAATGCATAATGGAACCTAAGGACACAAGACTTCAGTAGCCACTAAGAAGTAACAAATTTTACCTGAAACCTCAACTTAGTATGGAAGAGCATATTATTTTCAGACAAATATTTTGGTAAATACTTTGTTTAAGCAAGTGTCATTTCATTGTGAAGAAATATTAATATATATATTTTTAATTTATCCTGTACAAATAATTAGCAAGCATTATTGAGTTCTATCCAAGTGGTGGTCCATTTGTTCAGGTCTTGCTGTCTTGCTGTTGTAGAAAGTATCAGTCACACCTTCCAAAACTACCCTCAAATTGTGGATGTCATACAACCAAAACAAAAACCATAAGACAGAAAGACTTAATGCTTCACTTAATTCATATCTGAGATTTTCCTTTCATTAATATTTTCCTAAGCTACTTTTGGTCTTTGAACTTTGTGTTTCTGACTGTGAGCTTGCCTCCATAAGCACCCTGGTTTCTAGTCTTGCTGCTACACCAGGTTTATTACTATAGTAAAACAAGGTTACATCGCACAAATAACCAGATGCCTACTCTCAGGACTGACAGTAATGTGACCTAAACCATCATTTTTTTTTTAATTGTTGCTGTTTCCTGAAACAGTTATGCATTGGGTGACTGAAGCCTGAGAAAATTTATTCTGGATTTGCCTTCCCACCTTACTTGTCAGATGTTACTTAATCCTTATTCTTCTGCTCACTTTAAGTGTTAAGAAGTGGTTAAGAGGAAAGAGTGTTAAATGACACAACATACAGGAGAATAGATCACCCAAAGTTTAGAGAGGCCAATTAACTGGAATGGTGAGAACTATTTATTATCTGTTAAAATTCAGAATTATGCTGAGGCAGGCGTAAGAATACAAGACTCACAGAATGACAAAATAGAAGGTGGGGAGAGAGGAGTTAAAAGTAGAATTGTAAAGGGCAGAGCAGAAATGAAAGGCCAATCTTTACAGAACAGGTTATTTACAGAATTCAATAAAGAGAAACATAGACTTAAACTAGGAAATAAGTAATAAAATGTAGGCAACACTTCCCCTTCTCCCCAAGGACAAAATAAGAGTCACATTTGTTACTGCAAAAAAGAAAAGCTATCAATAGTTGAAAACAACTTTGCAAAAGTTAATGACATGATTACAATATATTTGCAAGTTCACATAAAACAGATTGTAAATTGTACCCTGTACTGAGCTCAAAATTAAGACTTTGGGGCTCATTTTTAAAAGTTTTCTATCTCAAGAAAACAATATGAACAAGATAAAAGAATTCTGTGAGTGTATAAATGACTCGATCAGAGCATGTAAAAGTTTCAGATCAGATGTCTTCATAATTTTTAACAGTTATGAACAATCTATGTTTCTTTACATATTTCCCCCTCACCGATACCCCAATCTTTCAGACTGTGACTGCAGTCTGTGACTGGGAGAGTTTTCTCTGGAAAGAAACCAGCCCATTAGGAGACAAAATCCAATATATTAATCTAATTAACACCTTTTTGTGAAAATAAGTAATTCAAAATCTAAGTTTTGTTGGAACTTTAAAGTATTTTGAGATTTTAAGAAATGTGACGATGAGGTCTGGGTCACATAAACAGGCAGCTGCACTTCTAGGCCGCTGTCTGTGTATAGATTAGTGCTTTTCCTTACTGACAGTTTTGTGACTAAAGGATGTCAGGGAAGATCCCTGTCCTTCTAATTGCCATCTTCAATATAGATTACCTTCCCTTTTTCCTCTCTTGTACAAAGTCTTTAGGACTATCACATTGCCCAAAATGGAATGTTAAATACACATTTTCAAGTTGAAAAGGGAATGAAAACAAGCTGTACATAAATGAAAACAAATTGTAATCAATTAAATGTTGTACCTCTTAAACCAGTCATGTATAAAAAAAAGTTATAACTCTACTAAATGCCTTTGTTTTCTCCCTACATAAGCAAGACATTGACTTTTAACTTCAAAGCCTCATTTCTTTGGAATCTGTGTTACCCAAGTGGTCATTCTCAACTTTGCACTTGAATAAACTCTATTCAAATGGATTCTGATCCTACAGTTTATTTCAGATTAATGATCTCTAAGCAACTGACCTAGAAAATAACTATAAACAGAAGGAAGCTAGTTTGTTAGTCTAGAGTTTTTATGGAGGTAACTGGAAATGAGAAATCTTGTGTTTTGAGAAATCTGAAAATGTTAAGAGAAAAAGGAGATACAATATCATTGTGGAGGTTGATAAGAAGTGTCCATTCCCTATTTACATACTGTTAAAATCCTTTACTACTAATGAAATCAAGAAATTTCGTAAGTTATATTCATAAGATATCACATATTGAATGCTTTTCCTAGGTCAGTCAGGTCAATTATAGAAGTAAGAGCTATTATCTCTGCATCTGAAGTGTTGACGATTGATTTAGAGAGTTAAATTAACAAAAAATAACATATGGCAGTAGATCCCTATAAACTTTGGTGGTTTGCACGATAAATACTGTAATTTCAGAAGAAAAGAAAGTCAATGGGGATTGTGTCGATCAGAGTTAAGACTGGTGAAAATGCTAAACTGGAAGTGATGCATTAAAGCCTACGTTGAGTTAGGATAGGTGGTGGTAAGAAGAAAGAGCAGTCTAGAAAGATGGGTGAAAACAAAAGTGAACATATTTTTGTTGTGTAAGTCTGAGGGCAAATACCAGATAATGATGAGCATTTAAACTCAGGTAGTGAAACTAACAATGAAAATTAAATATAGGTCTTACTCTTTAATGCTGATTGAAAGTATAACTAGTCTACAAACACTTGCACACAATGCAGATAGAAAAGTGGGTGAAGGTCGGGCATGGTGGCTCACACCTATAGTCCCAGCACTTTGCGAGGCTAAAGTGAGAGGATTGTCTGAGCCTGCGGGTTCAAGACCAGCCTGGGCATTTTGGTTTGACCTCATCTCTACAATAAATAAAAAAAATTCGCTGGGCATGGTGGCACATGCCTGTAGTTCCAACTACATAGAAGGCTGAGGCAGAAAGATTGCCTGAGTCCAGCAGGTAGAGGCTGCAGTGGCTGGGAGCACATCGCTGTCCTCCAGCCTGGGTGACAGAGTGAGACTCCAACTCAAAAAAAAGATAAAAAGTGGGTCAAAGAGAGATCAAGATTCATGACTTCTCCCCATCGCCAGCTCTTTCTTCTCTCCCAAATCTCTTGGTGAAGAATCAGAATCTAACTTTTTATTTGCTCTACAACATTCTTCTTTCCCTTGAGCACCAATCAAAGGAGAGCTAATTTTCTCTGAGAAAGGTCCATACCCAGTGGAAAACACTCTATGAGCTAGTAAGACAAACTATGTGTATAGTATGTGGATGCTTAATGGATTTAGGATATACTTTTTCTCTATGGACAATGCCCCTTTATCCTATTTCATGTAACTAAATTCAGCAGTGTTTGTTGTTTCAATTCCTCCTTTACTGAAGCAAAACAAAACAAAACAAACAAAAAAAATCATGGTTTTATCCTAGAGATGACTAGTTGCAAAGGAATCTAAATTAAAGTTTAAAAAAGTATTAGTTTAGTATTATATGTAATCACATTCCACGAGGTCCATATGTGAGCAAAAATGTAATAAATGCAAATGCATTCAGTAATTACTTTTTTCCACTGGATAACAAATCCCTAATGCTGTAAATCTGACCTTTGAGAATTACCTCTCCTAATCTCCGTTGTTTCCTCTCTTGATACCATCTGTTCTTTTTCTTCCTTTGACTTTTCTTTGTCTCTTTTTCTAGAAATATGTCGAACATTTCCTTGGGTGCTTTCCCTGAGCTTCAATAAATAAATATAATATGATTTCCATATATTCAAATTCTATAAATATGAAATTTTGACTACAGTTATCTATCTTTGTCATTTCCTTGTGTCTTCCCATTTTGATTATTATTACAGTGCACTTGGCCTGACCTCAAGCACACTTTTAATCAAGCTAGAACTGAAAACTCAAATTACGGCCAATGTTTGTATAGGAGATGCTATGAGTAAATAAACTATGTTTCAGAAAGTTTTTTAGAGAAGTTTCAAGGAATGAACTGTGTTATTAATCTTAAAGTCAATTGTTAATGCAATTTAAACTAAAAAAAGTGGTAGTTCTGGAATTTGTCAGTCCTATAGGTTGAGTTAACTCTAGGTGAGTTTTGTCTAATTGTCTTTTACTTTAATCAATTTAAAATTCATTTTAGTGCTTTTAGAGGTTTTGTTCCTTGAAGTGCTCACCACATCTGCCCCATTCACCAGTCTGCTTCATTTAGTTCTGATTTGGATGCCCATAAGATAATGAGTATCTGAAGTTAAATCTGTTTCTTCCACTTGTTGATGAAATGTGCATAGAAATATTCCTCCAACCTAAGTTCTTTTTTCTGAAACAAAGGATAAAAATAGGTTTGGGGAGAATTTGAAATATATATATATTTACAAATATATATTTACAGATATATGTATAGATAGATAGATAGATAGATAGATAGATAGATATGGATACAGATATAACTATAGATATACTAGTTGGAGTCTCACTCTGTTGCCCAGGCTGGAGGGCAGTGGCACAATCATGGTTCACCACAGCCTTGACCTCCTGGGCTCAGGTGATCCTCCCATCTCAACTTCCCAAGTAGCTGGGACTACAGGCATGCACCACCACACCCAGCTAATTTTTAAAAATTTTTTTGTAGAGATGAGGTCTCGCTATTTTGCCTAGACTGGTCTTGAACTACTGGGCTCAAGTAGTCCTCTCACCTCAGTCTCCCAAATTACAAGGATTGTAGGCATGAGCTACCATACTTGTCCAGTATACATGTTTTCCTTAGAAGCCACAAATGTGCAGCGTCTCATGAAAATGTGTACACATTTATGAATCCATGTGCATTTATATAGTCATTATATTTGTTACAGTAACATATTTCAAACACTTTTTTTTCTATCTTAAGCCATCATACCTAGTTTTATTTGCAGTTGTTTCTTTGACAAATGGATTCTTCCTTACCTCTCAATTAAAACCTCCCTGAAGCTACAAGTGACCTCCTTAAGTAACTGAATTTTGTCCTTTTTCTTTCATTTCACTCAGCTTTCTTATATTCTGTGGCCAAAGTATTCCTCCTGAAGCATTGTAAGATCTCACACTCAGATTCAAAATTCTTCAACAGGAAGAACAAAGAAAAACAAGTGTTTGTTATCAACTATGTTTCAGGCCTTCTTCTAAGTTCTATACATGCATTAGTTCACTTGATCTTCAAAATAACCTGATGTAGTAGATTGTGTTAGATACTGCTATTATCACTTTAGGGAAGAGCAAATGAGGAACAGAGAAATTAAGTGACATGCTCAAGGGCTTGTACTGCATAGATGGAGTAAAATATTATTATTGTTTATTTTATTTTAAAGATGTGGTATACAATTCAAGATAAGGTATACAGGTAAAGTTTGGGCCTCCCTTCTCCTGGTTTGAGAAATTACCCACTTCTCCTGGTTTGAGAAATTACTTATTACATATACTATGTGTGATTTTTATATATGTATATGTATTTATATACAGACACATGATTGCAGACAGCAAAGAACTTTTGAAGTCATTTGTGGTAGCTAGGAAAAACAAACTGTTGAAGATAAAAGACAACTACTAGTATTTATAAATAGAAGAATTTATCTGTGCTGGAATGAGTATCCTATGTCTCAGTCATGATTATTAGCTTACTTCTTTGGGGTCTTATTGTCTTCTGGTTTTCATGTCATTTGCCATTCACTAGTCTCTTTTACATCACACCTTGTTGATATATATTTCTCACAAACCAACACAAAAAAGAAGGAAAACATTTTTCATTTTGAATACAGAAATAATCCTGATATATATGTTAATATTCATTTTGGGGACCCTTCTTTTGGCTGCAGATGTTCTCCAGTCTAAGTTTCCCATGGCTGTATTTAAGCAAATATTCTTGTTTTATTTGCTGTCCAGATTAAAATTGTAGATGGTATTGTTGACTTTAAATATGGTTTTATGTGCTTCTGAATAGTTCTCAGTAAATTTCTGGAATGCCTTAACATATTTGTGGATTTCAGGTTCACTTCTGTGGAAATGAAGTTATTTCTATAGATTGTCAGTAATATAGAGATATGGACAAGTAGTATAAGACTGTCATTACTAGAAATAATTGTAAAGGCTCTTTCATCAAGCCATCTGTTTTTAAAGCAAGTTAAGTTGTTAAACTACAGAGTCTGAGTCGGGCTCAGTGGCTCAGCCTGTAATCCTGCGCCTTTGGGAGGCTGAGGTGAGTGGATTGCCTGAGCCTGTGAGTTCAAGACCCGCCTGGACAGTGAGACCTCATCTCTACAATAAATCAAAAAATCAGCCGGGCGTGGTAGCGCATGCCTGTAATTCCGGCTACTCTGAAGGCTGAGGCGGAAGGATCGCTGGAGCCCAGCAGGTGAGGCTGCGGTGGCCAGGAGCGGCCACTGCACTCCAGTTTGGGTGACTGAGTGAGACTCCAACTCAAAAAAAATAAAAATAAAAATAATAAACTACAGAGTCTGTATTATTATTTTTAATTAACACCATAAAAGTGTTCTTTAACTTTTTAAGGTAAAAAAATTAAAAGCCTAATAAAAATAAAAACAAAAATAAAATGAATAATTTAATTAATAGTGAACAGAAAGACATTTTTTTAAAAGACTGATTTAAGCAAAAGCATGTTCAATAATTCCACCTAACGGTAAACAACACTATCTGTCTTATCATTATATCAAAATGGCTAATCCATTTATTCATATTTGATATAATAATTGACAACGGAGCTAATTCACTTTTCACTTTAAATCTGCCATTGTGTAAGGTTATTACCAATAAGAATCAGAAAAAATATTTTTCTCAAAACTGTATTTATTATATAAATATAATAGTGCACTTAATTTACAAATAAAAATGAATTTATATTTGTTATAGTGATACATAAGAAGTTGACCATTTTTATATTTTAGGGAGAATTGTTAAATAACACAAAGTTAGAAAATACATGAAAGGGTAAGAGATTTGACCAAGCAAAGTCCTAGTTGGAGGGGGTGGAGAAGAGAGAAAGATAAAAGGGGAGCATTAGCATCAGCAATAATTTGGGTTAAAGGGTAAGATAGTGACCTTTTATAAGTGTGGGAGCCCAGCAGGTGAGGCTATTAGATACTATTAAGTATCTTCTCTGTGTCAGGTAAACTCAGTGGTAATTACTAAAATAAATTAGATACAATCCCTGTCTTAAATTAACATCCTTATGCTGGAAAAGGAAAAGACACTTAAAAAAAAAAAACTTATTCTGAATTGATCATTCGTAGGGTATGTAGCATTGGACAAGGAGAAGATCAATTGAGAAAGCTTTTATGATAGTCAAATGGATAGGTTGTGAGCTCTAAGGAACTCTAATGATACCAGGAGGTAGTTAATGAACTTGGAAAACAATCCTGTCAACAAACCAAGGAAAAAAGGACATCAGTGAGTAGTTTGTGTGACTAAGGAAGACAAGGGGGTATGCAAGTGGAGATTATGTATCTCTTTCTAATGCAGAATAGTTACAGATGATAACAGCTCAGGAGAGGGCCATGAATGTGAGTAATGTGGGGGCATTATGCAACTATTGAGTTCTAGGAAGTTGAGAGCAGAAGTTTTGGTGAAGAAAGTGGAAACCTGAGTTGATCATAAATATATGGGAATAAATAGATTAGTCATCATTTCAAGAATTGTTAGAAAATATCAAGGGGCCAATCTAAGAGAATGTAGATGCCATGATTATTCCCTGTGCTTTGCAGGTGACAAGAAAGTCATAAAACATGTCATTTCCTCAAAAAATATCTCACTGCAATTGAGACGAAGAAATAGGAAAAATGTTCTCAAAGTTTTACTATATTTTAGGCAGAGTTCTAGAAATATCTTTTGTCTATGAGCTAAATCTCTTTTCTCTTTTCTCAATGAACTTCATAATCCAGTAAAGAAAGAGAGAAGAAAATAATAGAAAACAAGATCTTTATTTTTCTAAGCTATATACAAAATGAAACGAGAAGACAGAAGGAACTCCCAAAACAGACATGGCAAGGCTTGTTTTTGTGAAAGGCTTGTCAATATCATTAGTTTGAAAGTTGAGATGTAGATAAAAATTTTTCAGGTAGACTGTTTTTAGTGAACAAAGGGGATGGAGCATGGGAGGTGGGAAGAGTATAATAATCTAAGTACATGTGAAAGCCATAGATGTTTATGAGCATGGTATGCATAGTTCAGCACATACTATGATGGGGAATAATTGACCATATAACTTTAAAGCCCAGCAAGAGTCAGTCTCATAAAGCCCAGCAAGAGTGATAGCTTCAGGTAAAGCTTACTGGATCAAAAATTTCAAACTGAGTTTCTCTCCATCTCTTTGCTTAGTTGCACAGAGTCCTTTGTTGACTTAAAATAGTTGTGACAATTTTGATAACTTACATTCTGACAACCAAATCCAGAGAAAGAGAGGGACTCTTTCACTAGGTCTTTTATTGGAAGACTTGGTATACCTTCCTTGGCAAACAGGAACTAGGTTGATTGTCTGCTCCTTGAATTAATTCAGTTGGGACAGGTGGATGGGATATGCAAATCAGCATAATCCATACAAGCCCCACCCAAATAAAGCAGGTCTACTCTGCTTCAAACTTGGTAGAGAAAAGAGGATTTATGTGGTGTACCAAAGAAACCCAGCCCTTCCTTTGGTGGACGAAAATATATGTTGATGAAAGATACCAAATGCTGTAAAATATTTAAGATAGTTCATTTTGAGCCAAATGTGAGTGACCTTAGGCCCATGACACCCATCCCAGAGGGTCCTGAGAACATGTGACTGTTCCCACTGTGGTTGAATTGTAGCTTGGTTATATACATTTCAAGAAGATAGAAGTTACAGAAAACCATAAATCAACACATGTATTATTTACATTGGTTCTGACTGGGAAGATGGGACATCTTTAAGTGGGGCCTTGCAGGTTGTAGGTGTAATTTTGAAATCAATTTGGGAAGTGGGCAGTTGAGAAGTGAGGAGGAAGTCAAGTTTTTTGATATGTAGAAGGAGCCTCAGGGGTGATATATTTTAGAGTGAATAGGTGGTAAGTGTCTTAAAAGGTACCCAGAGTCTGGGAGTCCCTAAGAGACAGCTTTACAGGGTCATAAAATACCTTGATTTTCTTTCTGTATCTGTTATGTGATGGTATGCAAGAGTTAGGTTGGAAAGTAAACATTATCTAGGGTTAATGTTTTTAAAAAATCTCCCCAGGCTATTAGGAATTTGGCAAGAGAAAGAAAAAAATCATCAAAGTTTAGTCCTTAGGAGGATGTAAGCGATAATTCTCCTGAATACCTATCAAAGTACATATGTATATCGATAAAAGTGACATGGGAATTTTTTGCTCTTTAAGTCAGGAGTCTACTTGAATTAAACTATGCCAGTACTTTATTCTGTATACCAAAGAAGTTCTATGGTTTATTGTATAGTTATTAGCCAAAAAATAAGTCTGCAGTCTGAAATTCAAAACAAAGAATTTCCTTCTTGATCCATACTTCAAAGCCTTGGTACTGCATGTGATTTTTCAAAAAAATAAATAAATAAATAATAATAATAAAGAGAGAGATTCTGACTTGATGGGGTCTTCAGAATTTAGCAGCTGTTAAATTTTAATAGATATCAGTAGGCAATTAAAAAGCAACCCCAGAAGCATCATGAGAAAAAAGACACAGACTTTGCTTTACATCATAGGAGACATGAATTTTTATAGCTAAAAAAATAATGACAACTCTCTGTGCAGTAACATAATTTGAAGTCAAGAAAATATTGAAATCATCAAGTTAATTTAAAAATAAATATAAAATATCTTGCCTCATTTGCAAGTTATAGTAAGCATTGCTTCATTCTCTTATTGACCTAGTTGTAGAATAATTAATTTTCCTTCTCTGGATTCGTGTCATTATTTTCCAGAAAATTGTATATTAATGGTAATCATACAAATTCAAAAGACTAGCAAAGAACCAGAAAGAATAAGAACTTTTACAGTCAATGAGTTATGTCAAATCAATCTAGGGCTAGCCTACAAGAAAATCAGTCCAATGAGCAAAATTTAGTTTTGAAGATTAGATTACTAAATTATGATGTCTTGTTGCCCATCTTAATGAAGAATCACATTATTCCGATATTTCCTTATTATAATGGTTTAGGTTTGGCTTCCAGTATTTTGGCTGACTAAAATGGTGAGAAAAAAATAAGTCACAATAGGGAAACTCATGACAAACTTGCCTCTAATATGGATGCATTATTGACATATTAACAAGGTGAAAAAATTCCATTTTCATTACCATAAATAATTCTGAATAAGTTATCACTATGAAAGTCTGCAGCAAAGCAATTGCAGTGAACAGGTGTGATGCAAAAGTCAAGTCATTTTCTACTGCTCACGTACAGTGTATTTTGCAAATATTCTAGCACACTTGGCAATGTAAGAGGATAAATGTACCAAAAGCTTTCCAGTATTTTGACAGCTAGCATATAGTACCCAACTGCTAAGGCCCGTGGAAAGTCCAGGAGAAAGACTTCGATTCATTCAAAATTAATTTCAAATGCATGACTGATATTTTATAATTATAGAAAGGCAGAAATATTATAAAGGCAAAGGAAAACTCTCTGTGTACCTACTTCATTCGTCCCACTCAAATTCTGTGATCCTACCAGGGGACCGTCACTTTTAACAGCTTTGGGCTATTTTTCTAACCTTTATTTATATGTTTCATAATTTTCAGGGCCTGCAAAGTCCAGTGGTTTTTATAAGACTATGCTTTAACATTTTCTAATTTTTTTTCAAAACTCTAGGAAAAAATTAGAAAATTCCTTCATTTATTTTTTAAAGTCCCAAAGAATAGTACGTGTTATAGTCCATTTGACATTACCAACTTGAATGCTATAAATTTTATATGCCTTATTTTCTAAAGCTTTAGGCAAATGACATGTGCCCTATATTTCCACCTCCGTCTGCATTATAGAAAAGTTATAAGCTAACTCTCTTCCAGAAATATCTGAGAAGATATAATGATGAAAAAAATAACCAAAGGGAAAGTTGCCATATAATAACCTGATACCAATATTAATTAGGATTTAATTAGGATCTTCAAGTTACTTTATTATAATAAACATAATTGTTCTTTGGTGTAGTGGTAACTTCTGGCTTGAATGTCGAAGATTGTTTTTCTCCCTCTCCCTTATAAATGTAACAACTTTTGTGGAATGTAGAAGATTGTTTTTCTCCCTCTCCCTTATAAATGTAACAACTTTTGTGTAAGAACTTAAATGCTAAAATAACAATTATAGTTGATCCAGAGAAGGTTAGGGTTTGAGGTCCCAAATGATGCCAATTCAATACTAATATAATATTAAAGGTGAATACATTCAGACTTTGTTTTTCTAAATTATCCTTATTCCTTCCTATTGTATTCTTGTTGCTGCTAAGTAACTTCATGTTGTCCTCATTACAGTAAAATCCACATTCTGGCTCTGTTCCTCCAGGTCTCTCAGCCAGCTAATCCCATTCCTGAAGCACTTACCCTACTTCAGGCCTGTTTATTTCATTCTTTTTTGTCAACTGTCAGCAAAAAAAAGGATTTACTAATTTAAAGGAACCCACTCCCATCCATACACTATAGGGGAGCCATGGTGAAAGATTTCATGATGCCTCTGAACTACTTTATTTTTTCTACTTTAGAGAGTGAAGTCATAGTGAAGTCAGCACAGATGTTTTCCTCCTGCCCCCCAAATCTAAAGACATTTTATTCAGATTCCTGGAAGCACATATCTGGGGTAGCCAGAGCAGCCAACTTCAGGGTGGATGGAGATGGTGTTCTTGGAATCTGGGTTCTTCAATCTCTTTGCTGTGTTTACTTCTCATACCTGTTGCTTAGTCTTGAAGAATTTTGAAGAAAGGTTGAACTTGATCAAGCATTGTTTAATGATTTGCCTATGGTTGTATTAATGTCTATACACGTTTAAGAAAATAGGTAGACGAAAAGAGAGTTTGAAGGAACCATTGTCTCTATATTAGTATTGTTCAAAAAACTTTCCGGTGATATATGTAGTGTCATGTTAGGGCAAGTTTTAAAGTCTTGCAGCCATCAATTCAGAGATAAAACTAGGTCATCTGTGTCATTTGTGCTGTAGTTAATATTTTTGCCACTGGGCAAATCTTAGAAATGTTGAATAAATATGTCAGAGATTTTCTTGAGGGTACCTTTGTGGTATTTATAGTTTAAGGTTCCAGGTGAAATATAGAACACTCAGTTAAATTTGAATTTCAGTTAAACAGCAATTACTTTTTAGTTTAAGTATGTTCAATAAAATAATTGGGACATACTAAAAATTACTTTTTGAGATTCAAGTTTTACTGGGAACCCTATTTTTTTATTTGCTAAATTTAGCATCCCTACTATACGGTGAGCATGCCTAACTTGAAAATCTGAAATCTGAGATGCTCCAAAATCCAGACCTTTATGGGTGTCAACATGATGCCGCAAATGGAAAATTCAACACCTGACTTCATGTGACAAATTTCAGCCAAAACTGTGTTTTATGTGCAAAATTGTTGAAAATGTATTCAATTACCCTCAGGTTATGTGTCTAAGATATATATGAAGCACAAATGAATTTTGAGTATAAACTTCAGTCTTATCCCCAAGACATTTTATTATATATTTGCAAACATTCTATAAAAAATCCAGAATTTGAAACACTTCCAGTCCTAAGCATTTTACATAAGGGCGATTCAACTTGTATATGAGGTAGTGTCCTTCAGATATAGAGGAGGGAGAAAAATGAACCAGGCATATGAAATCTTGATGAGAGCCTCTCAAGATGACTTCTTCAGATTACTCTCTAAAATGACACGTTTAAATGCCATTTTTCTTTTTATAAAGAAATGGAAAGGAAAAGTAAATATCCCTTGTATATAAATACCAACATTTTTCTAATAAAAAATATGAATCAGGTTTTCTTGTTTTCTTCTCATCATTCTCCTCTCCACAATAATAGCAGTAATAACATCAGCAATATAACAATTACAAATAACATTTATTAAAAGTTTTCTACATGTCAGGCATTTTTCATGGTTACAGTGTTTAATCCTGGAACCTCTGTTGGAATGTATGTTCTATTCATGGCAAACATGGCATTTACACGTTTTCTGACCACCTTAAGAGAGCATTTAGAGATGGCCTGTAGAGTTAGAGACTTTACCTCTTCCAGACAACCAGTTTCTGATAAGCTGAATTTTTCTTTTCTGTATTATGGCATATATCAGTGCGCCTAAATAGACTTTGAATATAATTAGGACAGGACTTCACACAACTGTCTCTACCAGTAAATATATGGAGATTCTAGATTCAACCACTAAAATCCATTAATTGAAGAGCATTCCAGTAGACTAAGTCATGATATTTCTAGGGAGATAGATTATTCACATAAAAACAAACCTAAACTTTTACTTTATATTGTTAGAGAATTTGATGACATAACACATCAGAATTTTATGTCTGTTTTTTTTTTTTTTTATTGACCTAACACCTTAAGCAAATCTCTGACTGGACCCTTTACTAGGTTGTTATGAATTCACTGTCCTTGAAATATTCTTCTCACACATTACCACTAGGTGTTTTCATACATGGAAAAAAAAAAAATAACCTAAATTTAAAAGGGAACTTCAGTATGTATCAACATAACTTCCAGTGTTAGATGAAGTTGGTCATTTGGATACCAATGGTGCCTATTGTCATAAGCAATTCTCACTGAATGCAGTGCTTAGCTCTTCCTTGGAAGAGCACCTCCATAGGTTCATCTGAAGCAAGGACTGAGCATTCATCTTTGTTTTCTGAAGAATCTGAGGTATGCCAGACATAATAGGTGCTCAATAAATGTGTTAATAAACGTTTGGTCACCTGCTTAGTATGTGTCTGCCAGCTTGAATCACCCTTACTCTCTGCTTTGGCATCTCAGTTGCCCTATTCCTTATTAAAAGAACCAGCCATGTGTGTGATTTCTTGTCTTCCACAGTCATCCAGACCATCTCCAAGTTTTTTCTCATGATCTTAGAGTTTACAGGAGACATTGGATGTTCTCTTTTGAACTGGCTGGTGATTATACCTTTCCTTGTTTTAATATTACTTACAGGAGGGAATACTCCTCTTTCATCATTTTCTGCCTGTCTATGCCTTAATTATTCCTAAATTCCTGTCTCACCCAGGAACGGGGGTTATGCAGAGTTGTTAAGCCTCAGGGATCAGTGGAGGACCTTTAAGACACCTGAGAATCACCTGAAGTATGGGTGCAAGCACCTGCTTCAAGAGTGGTTCACATCCATAAAAGTTAGGATTTGTAACTGTGAACTCCTATTGACTTTTCATTTTTTAATTTTTTTTTGAGTCGGAGTCTCACTGTGTCGCCCAGACTGGAGTGCAGTGGCCGCTCCCAGCCACCGCAGCCTGGATCTACTGGGCTCCAGCGATCCTTCTGCCTCAGCCTTCCAAGTAGCTGGAGCTACAGGCACGCGCTACCACGTCCGGCTCATTTTGATTTATTGTAGAGATGAGGTCTCACCAAGTTGCCCAGGTGGATCTCGAACCCGCGGGCTCAGGCCATTCACTCACCTCAGCCTCCCAAAGGCGCGGGATTACAGGCTGAGCCACCAAGCCCAGCTCCCACTGATTTTTATAGCACTCTAACTCATATAATGGTGCTTGCAAAAGCTGTCTCCTTAGAACCTCAAAGCAATTAGGTGACATGAACATTACCATCCTGATTTTAGAGAAGAAGCTGAGGCATAGTGACCGTGATGCCTGAATTCAAACATGAGTCTGTCTTTCTCAGAATGGGATAGTACTCATGGGGCATTTATATTTAAGAAAATATATTATTGTGTTTTCAGAAAAAAAAGAAGTCAGAATGAAGTTAGGTTAATTTTTATTTTGTCATTCATATTTTACTTTGAAAATAGATAATGCCCAATATCTGTGCTCCTGTGTCAACTTTTGTTTATGTGTGTATGTGTGATATTATCAAATACTTGACATCCCACAGTCAATTGGAATTCATGCAATTGAATCAAGTGCTTTAAAAATAAAAATATAGAGAGAGTTTTTTAAAATTGAGAACTCTACCATGTATATAGCTAGGCAATTCACCTCTAAGTCTGCTTACTTTTTCTTTGACACTAAGATACAATGCCAAGATTAAGTAGCTCATATCTACAAGCTGCTAAACTGAAAAACAGAAGCTTCAGATCATGTGTTCAGTGTGAATAGCAAAGAGAGAATGTTGTGCTTGTAACCCACAGTCCCATAATTCATAGCCCCAAAATACCCAGAGAGTTTCAGGCTGAAACTATAGAGGAACACATCATCATCAATATCTTTCTTCAAATTGCAATTTAAGAAGTTTTCGACATACACTTGCTCAACGTTGATGATGCTTGCTGTTCCCCCTTGGGGAAAATAATCTGATGCCATATTAAGACTGTCACTAAGAATTGTTCATGTATAATTTATACTCACAATTAAAAAGCATTTTTAACCAAGTGTCACAACACAGTGACAACTAAATTAGACTGTGATTTACATTACCATGTGCTGTACTTGATTTAGTGTCACTCTAGAGAAATTGACAAACAGCCCATGTGGATCCAGACAGAGGTCTTCATCAAGAAGGTGCTAGTTTCCCTGGTGGAAGTGAGGGTAAGGGATAGCTGGTGGATATTGCTGCCATCGTGATGAATAAGTAATTTTTACAATCTGTTAGGCAGTAGAAAAGCAGCCCTTCTGGTAATAATACTAGAAAGACCACTGTAGATAAACTTATAACATAGGTAATACTTATTTATAGTAGAATTAAAATTAAAATGAAGATATAACTATGGGGATCCACAAACACAAATCTTCTTTTACATATGAAAAAAATCAAAGTTCAATGATTAAAGTGACAAATTTGGCACTGGGTCACCCCAAAATAACTTTAAGTATATGTATGGAATGAAATAATTTTTAAGAAGCTTTGTTCAGGCACTTGGAAAGGGGTCCATTGTCACACCCTGAGATAAAATTGTTCCAAGGGATTGTGTGCTCCTTTGGGGTGTATCTGACAAGGATATATTTTTTTTTCATGGATAAAATAGGATATATAAATTGAGAACCCAGATTACAAGACATGAGAATAAGATGGATATTCCAGGCTAAAGATGGTAGCTCACACCTGTAATCCCACTGCTTTGGGAGGTGCAAGTGGGAGGATCACTTGAGCCTAGGAGATCAAGACCAGCCCAGACAACATAGTGAGACGCCTATCTCTACAAAAAATGTTTTAAAAAATAACCAGTCAGCTGGGCTCGGTGGCTCAGCCTGTAATCCCGTGCTTTGGGAAGCTGCGGTGAGTGGATTGCCTGAGCCCGCGGGTTCGAGACCCACCTGGGCAACTTGGCGAGATCTCA
>NW_007248464.1:0-779 GCF_000164805.1 Carlito syrichta
TCATTACATTGGATGTTCAAGGTCTATTATATGAGTGAGAACATGTGATACTCAGATCTTTGTTTCTGTGAGAGGTCACTCAGTATTATAGACTCTAGTTCCATCCAGGTTGCTGCGAAATTCATGATTTTGTTCTTTTTTACGGCTGCGTAGTAGTCCATCGTGTATATGTACCACATTTTTTTAATCCAGTCCTCTTTTGATAGGCAGCATGGTTGCTTCCAGGTTCTTGCTATTGTGAACAGTGCTGCAATAAACATACATGTGCAGGGATCTTTTTTATAGAGTGATTTGAGTTCTTCAGGGTATATTTCCAGTAGGGGGATTGCAGGTTCATATGGGAGGTCAATATTTAGAGCTTTTAGGAATCACCATACTATTTTCCACAGAGGTTGTACTAGTTTGCACTCCTACCAACAGTGTAGAAGTATTCCCTTTTCGCCACATCCTCTCCAGCAGCTGTTATTTTTTGAGTTGTTGATAATTGCCATTCTGACTGGAGTTAGGTGGTATCTCAGTGTGGTTTTGATTTGCATCTCCCTGATGATTAGTGAGGTTGAACATTTTTTCATGTGTCTGTTGGCTGCTCAAATGTCTTCCTTTGAGAAGTGTCTGTTCATATCTTTTGCCCATTTTATAATGGGGTTGTTTATTTTTTTCTTTTCAGCACATTTTAGTTCCTTGTAGATACAAGATGTTAAGCCTTTGTCAGACCTGGAGTTGGCAAATACTTTTTCCTAGTCTGTAGGCTGTCTCCTTGCTCTCTTGATGGTTTCTTT
>NW_007248464.1:1618-48404 GCF_000164805.1 Carlito syrichta
ATTGAATCTGTAGATTGCCTTAGGTAAGATGAACATCTTCACAATGTTGATTCTTCCAATCCATGAGCATGGGATATTTTTCCACTTGTTTGTATCACTTTGATTTCTTTGAGCAGTGTTTTGTATTTTTCATTGTAAAGGTCTTTCATGTCTCTGGTTAGGAAGATGTCAAGGTATTTCATTTCTTTTGTGGCTATTGTGAATCGAATTGTGCTTTTTATTTGGGTTTCTGTTTGTTTATTATTGGTGTAAAGAAATGCGATTGTCTTTTGCACATTTATTTTATATCCTGAGACTTTGCCCAAGGCCTTTATCAGTGTAAGGAGGTTTTTGACAGATTCTCTTGGGTTTTCAAGGTACACGATCATGTCATCTGCAAAGAGAGATAGCTTGACTTCCTCTTTTCCTATTTGGATACCCCTGATTGCCTTCTCTTCTCTGATTGCTCTAGCTAGGACTTCCAATACTATATTGAACAGGAGGGGTGAGAGTGGGCATCATTGTCTTCTTCCAGTTTTCAGGGGAAATGGTTCCAATTTTTGTCCATTTAGGAGTATGCTGGCTGTGGGTTTCTCATAGATGGCTTTTACTATTTTGAGGTATGCTCCCCGTATGCCTAGATGTTCGAGGGTTTTTATCAAGAAGGGGTGTTGGATTTTATCAAAAGCTTTTTCTGCATCTAATGATATAGTCATGTGGTTTTTGTTTTGACATCTGTTGATGTATTTAATTGCATTTATGGTTTTACGAATGTTGAACCAGGCTTGCATCCCAGGGATAAGCCTACTTGGTCATGATGGATGATTTTTGAGATGTGTTGTTGAATCCAGTTCACTAGGATCTTGTTGAGAATTTTAGCATCTATGTTCATCGAAGATATTGGCCTGTAGTTCTCTTTCTTTGTTGGATCTTTACCTGGCTTGGGTATCAATGTGATGTGGCTTCGTAAAATGATTTGGAGAGAGTTCTGTCTTTCTCAATCACCTGGAATACCTTCAGTAGGATTGGTATAAGCTCCTCCTTAAATGTCTTGTAGAATTCTGCTGGAAAGCCATCTGGTCCAGGGCTTTTTTTTGTAGGTAGTTTTCTTATTATGTAGTCAATTTCCTTGATTGTTTTTGGTCTATTTAGGGTCTCAATTTCTTCTAGTTTCAATCTAGGTAGGTTGTGTGATGACAGAAAGTCCACTATTTCCTTGAAGTTTTCAAGTTTGTTTCCATACAAGTGTACATAGTAGTCTCTAATGATCTTTTGTATTTCTTCAGCATCAGGTGTGACTTCATCTTTTGTGTTTCTGATTGTGTTTATTTGAGCTTTTTCTCTCTTTTTCTTGGTCCGTCTGGCTAGGGGACCATCGATCTTGTTTATCCTTTCAAAGAACCAGCTTTTTGTTTCATTGATTTTTTTGTATTAACTTTTTGTCTTCTATGTCCTGGATTTGGGCTTTTATTTTGGCGATCTGGATTCTTCTGCTGAAATTAGGGTTTTTGTGGTCTTGATTTTCCAGCTTTTTTAGGTGGCTTCTTAGGCTGTTAATTTGTGATCCTTCCGTTTTCTTCATGTGAGCTTGTAGGGATATAAATTCCCCTCTTACTACAGCTTTCATGGCGTCCCAGAGAATTTGGTAAGATGTTTCTTCATTTTCACTTGTTTCCATGCCTCTTTTAATTTCTGTTTTGATTTCATTATTGACCCAGGAGTTGTTTAGCATCATGCTGTTTAGTGTCCATGTCTTTGTGGGTTTTGGGGGGACCCTGTTGGAGTTAATGTTTATTTTTATTCCACTGTGGTCCGAGAAGGTGCATGGTAAAATTTCAGTCCTTTTAAATTTGTTCATGCTTGATTTATGGCCAAGTATGTGGCCGATCTTAGATTACGTTCCGTGTGGTGATGAGTAGAATGTGTATTTTGTGGTCTTTGGGTGGAGGGTTCTGTAGGTATCAATTAAGTCCATTTGATCAAGAGTCACATTGAAATTTCAGATCTCGTTGCTGATTTTTTGTTCTGATGATCTGTCTAGGGTTGTGAGTGGGGTATTGAAGTCCCCAGCTATGATGGTATTGGAGTCGATATCTGTTTTTAGTTTACCTAGGAGCTGCTTTATGAAAGTTGGTGCTCCTATATTTGGTGCATATATGTTTAGGATGAATATTTCTTATTGATGGATTGAACCTTTTATCATTATGTAGTGGCCTTCTGTATCTTTTTAAATTTTTGCTAGCTTAAAGGTTATTTTGACTGAGATTAAGATCGCGACTCCTCCTTTCTTCTCTGTTCCATTCACCTGAAAATTTGTTTCCCATCCTTTTACTTTGAGTCTGTGAGTGTCCTATCTAGTGAGGTGAGTCTCTTGAAGGCAATAGATTGTTCCCTGGTGATATTTTATCCATTTTGCCATTCTATGTCTTTCAGTGGTGCTTTTAGTCCATTCACATTCAAACTATTTATTGAAATGTGAGAGTTGATCCCTATCATAATGTTCTTACAGAGTTGTTTTTCTTCCTGTTTGTGTGTTGTTTTTCTTTTGGTTTTAGAGTTGGATTTTGTGTTTTTAATCTTTTGCCTGTACTCTTGTGAAGAATGTTTTCTTTTTTTCCTTGTCTTCTGTGTTCAATACTTTCTTAAGTGTTTCTTGTAGAGGTGGTCTTGTGGCAGTGTAGGTTCTTAGGGAATGGATATCTGGGAAAGATTTCAACTCTCCCTCACTGATCAAGCTTAGCTTGGCTGGGTAGGTTATTTTTGGTTTAAATTGTTTATCTTTTAGAATTTTGAAGATAGGGCTCCAAGCTCTCCTAGCCTGGAGGATTTCTGTAGATAAAGCTGCTGCTATTCTAATTGGTCTTCCCTGGTATGTAGTCTGACCTTTTTCTCTTGCAGCCTTTAGAATTTTTTCTTTTATACCTACTTTGTTTAGATGAATTATTATATGTCTGGGAGTTGGTCTTCTCATTTGTTGTCTTGCAGGGGTCCTCTGAATCTCTTGTGTTTGAGTTTTTTCGTCCTTGATGAGATGAGGGAAGTTTTCTCGAATGATTTCATGAAATGTTTGTTCCAGTGGCCTCTGTTTCTCTCTCTGCCTCAGGAAGGCCAATTACTTTTAGGTTCGGTCTCTTAAAGTGATCATTCATTCCTTGAAGGTTTTGTTCTGTCTTTTGGAGCTTCTTTTCTATGCTTTTGACAGTTTGGGTTAGTTCTGTGTTTTGGTCTTCAAGCTCTGAGATTCTTTCTTCTGCTTGGCTAATTCTGCTTTCCATGCTTATTAGTTTGTTATTTATTTCCATCACAGTATTCTTTACTGCTGTTATTTCTGACATCAGCTCCTTCCTATTTTCCTCTTGTCTCTCCTCAATTTTTTTAATTCTTTCTAGTAATGTCTTGATGTCTGGGCTTGTTGCATGTGACCAGTCATTCTGGGGGCTCTTCATTGTTTGTGTTTCAGAATCTGATTACTCAATGTCTGATCTCCCAGGGGTCTGTGTGAGACCTATATTCTTCTTTTGGTTTTTCTTCATTTGTGTGGGTTTTTCCCCCTCCCTACTTTTTCCTTTCCTCCACGTCACTGTCTTCTTTAATTCTGTTATTCAGGGGTAGAGGGATTGGTTTTACTTCTGTTTGTTCAATCTCCCATTCTTTAAGTATATCCTCTTACTTTGCTCAATTCTGGAGTTGCACTGTAGATTGGGGGTGTTCCTTTTTGCAGTTTTGAGATTTACTTAAGGGAGGAACTGTGATTCAAAATCTATCTGCAGGTCCTGGTTTCGCTGACAGGTGTGTGGATAACTGGAATCCACTTCCCACTGCCTTGGAATCTGTCCGTGCAGTAGGGTTGTAGGTTTACTCCCTGAAATAAAATGTGGTTAGCAGAGGTAAGACAATGGAGCAGACAGTGGGGGGAAGAGGAAGGTGGAGAGATAAAGGAGTAAGGGGGGAAACAAACAAGTGTACTAACAAATGGAGAGAGAGACCTATACTGAAACAGCTAAAAACAATAGACCACAGCTACAGACTAACTAACTCCTATACAAAAACTAAAAAATACAATGATGCTAACATACAAGCTAACCAACCATCTTATTGGTGTGCTGTTCCTCTATACAAAGACATAGTTTACAGAGAGGAGAAAAGAGAAGAAAGGAAGAGGGGAAAAAAAGGAACAATACAGTAGGAATAGAATTAAGTCATTAAACTAACAGAACCAATCAAACACACTCTGAGACTTTTCATTTAAGTTCAGTGTCCTTTCAGCTATGATTTCTAGCTTTCTTTTCAAGCTGGTAAATTAGTTCGCAGTTAGGGTCAGTTGCCCCTGGCCTGCTGCGAAGGACAGTTCAGATCACCCTCCGCTCACCACTCTGGCCTGTGTCTGTTTTTTAAGCTTGTTTCTCCCGTTTCAGTGTTGTTACCTTGAATCGCCAGCAGGTGGTGGTATCTCATCTGCTCACCCCAGAGGGGGTGGGGCCAGACAGGAAGGAGATAAGCCTGCCTCAGGGCACATGGGAGGAGACCCATGGCAGGCAGGACATCACGGTTGCAGGAGAGGTGGCAACGTTCCCAGCAGATCTTGCCTGCGGGGGCTTCAAGGACTGAAGTCATGGATTGCCTCAGGCATGGGTGGCGTGATGTGCTATGGCTCCCACGGAGGCCACGGCAGCCTCAGCAGCTGCTGTGTCTGCACTGCAGTGGCTGTCCAGAACACTGTGATGACCCAGCTATGGCAATGGCCGAGCTCCATGTGAAGAGCAGACTGCGATGTTGGGGTCTGCAGCCCCCTGGAGAGAGCCAGGGACTCTCTGCGTTCTCCTTGCAGAGGGTTTCATAGACCAGGTTGCCCCGTCACCATCTTGCTGAAAGTGCCAGATTTTTTAATATGGTAAGAGAAAGGGGTCTAGTGTCATTCTTCTGCATATAGATATTGAGTTTCTCAGCATCATTTATTGAAGTAAAAGTTTTTTCTTCCAATGTGCCCTTGTTGAAATCAGATGGTTATAAGTGTGTGAATTTATTTCTGTGTTGTCTATACTGCTTCATTTGTCAGTGGCTATTTTTTGGGCCAATATTATATTGTTTGTTATTCTTTTATCTTTTCAGTAGGTTTTGAAGTCAGTTAGTCTGATAAGTTACTCAAGATTGATTGACTATTTAGAATCTTTTGTGTTTCCACACAAATTTTAGAATGCGTGTGTGTGTGTGTGTTTGTATGTGAAGAGTGTCATTGGTCTTTTGATAGGTATTGCATTGAATCTGTAGGTCACTTTAGTATAGAAATTTTAGTAATATTAATTCTTCCAATTCCTAAACATAGAATATATTTTCATTTATTTGTGTTTATCTCAATTTATCTTATCAATGTTTTATAATTATTTTTGTAGAATTTTTTTTGCCTCCTTGGTCAAATTTACTCTTAAGTACCTTAAATTTTTGTAGTTATTATAAATTGGATTGTTTTCTTGATTTCTTTTTCAGATAGTTTGCTATGGTTGCATTTGCTATGGTGTTTGTTGTTGTTGTATTCTAAACTACACTAAATTCATTTATTAATTCTGACAGTATTTCGATGGAATCTTTAGGTTTTCTATATATAAGATCTTGTCTTCTGAAAACAAACAGTTTGACTGTCTGTTTTTCATTTTGGATGTCCTTTATTTATTTCTCATGCCTAATTGCTTTGTCTAGAACTTCCAGTACTATAATGAATAGAAATGATGAAAATGGGCATCCTTGTTTTGCTCAGATCTTAGAGGAAAATCTTTCAACTTATCCCCATTTGGCATATTAACTGTGACTTGACTCTGCTATATATGGCCTTTATCATGTTCAGATATTTTATATAACTAAATTATTGAGAGTTTTTTGCATAAAAATATGTTTAATGTTAACAAATACTTTTTTTCCCTGTGTCTGTTGAAATAATCCTAGTGCTTTTGTCCTTGATTCTGTTGATTCACATTTATTGATTTTTTTAATGTCAAATCATTCTTGCTTCTCTGAGTTAAATCCCACTTAATAATGCTAAATGATCTTTTTTAATGTGCTGTTGAATTTGGTTTGCTAGTATTTTGTTGAGAATTTTTGCATCTATATTCAATAGGGATAGTGGTTTGTAGTTTTCTGTTTTTGTTGTGTCCTTGTCTGAGTTTGGTATCAAGGTGATGCTGGACTAGTAGAATAAGTATGGAAGAATTTTTTTTCTTTTTCTTTTTTAGTTGGGAGTCTCACTCTGTTGTCCAGGCTGGAATACAGTGACACACTCATGGCCACCCCAGCATTGACTTGCTGGGCTCCAGCAACCTTCTGCCTCAGTCTTCCAAGTATCTGGAACTACAGGTGTGCACTACCATGTCCGGCTAATTTTTTTATTTTATTGTAGAGACAAGGTCTTGTCAATTTGCCCGGGCTGGTCTTGAACCCTCGGGCTCAGGCAATCCACTTGCCTCAGTCTCTCAAAGTGCTGGGATTACAGGCTGAACCACTGAGCCCGGTCAGAATGTCTATCTCTTTAATTATTCAGAATAGTTTGAAAAGTGTAGATATAAGGTTTTTAAAAAAACATTTGGTATAATTAAGCAATAAGGTAAAAAAAGCCATGAGGTCCTGGGCTTTCTTTGGTGAAATCCTTTTTATTACTGATTCAACCTTGTTATAATTGGTTTGCTCGGATTATCTATTCCTTTATGATTTAATTTTAGTAGGCAGTATGTGTCCAAAAATTTATCTTTTTCTTCTAGGTTTCAAATTTGTTGGCATACAGTTGTTCATTACAGTCTCATGATCCTTTGTGTTTCTGTGGTACTAGTTATAATTTTCCATTTCCATCTCTGTTTCTATTTATTTGAATCTTATCACTTTCTTCCTTAGTCTTGCTAAAAGTTTGTCTATTTTGTTTATCTTTTTAAAAAACCAACTCTTTTATATCACAGACCTTTTATATTTTAATATTCTCTATTTCACTTTTTTTTCTGTTCTGATCTTTATTATTTCCTCTCTTCAAAATTTTTTGGTTTAGTTTACTCTTGTTTTTCTAATTCTCTTAGGTGCAAAGTCAGGTTATTTATTTGAGATCATTCCAATTTTTTAATGAACATTTTTATTGCTATAAACTTCCTTTTAGAAGTGCTTTTGCTATATCTCATAGGTTTTGGTATGTGGTGTTTCAGTTTTCATTGGGCTCAATAAATTTCTAAATTTCTTCTTTGACTCATTCATTATTCAAAAATATGTAGTTTTATTTCTATGTATTAGTATAGTTTTCAAAATTATTCCTTATTAATTTCTAGTTTTATTCTATTGTTGTCAGAAAAGATACTTGATAAAATTTTAACTTTTTAAAATTTTTTTGAAACTTTTTTTCATAGCCTAATATATGATTTATCCCAGAGATAATTCTCTGAGAGGTATTTGTACTCTGCAACTGTTGATTGGACTATCTATACATGTCTATGAAGTCCATTTGATTTAGGGTTCAATTTAAATTCAATGCTTGTTTGCTGATCTTCTGTCTGGATGATTTCTCTATTGCTAAAAGTGGATGTTGCCATCCCTTGTTGTCATTGCATTGAAGTGAGTCTTTTGTAGGCAGCATAAAATTGGATCTTTCATTTTTTTTATCCCTCCTATTCAGTCACTCTATTTCTTTTCATTGAATTATTTACTCCTTTTACTTTCAAAGTTTATTATTGATAGGTAAAGACTTACCACTGACATTCAGTTAATTGTTTTCTGGTCATTTTATAGATTTTTTTTTTGCTCACCTTTGTAGTTTGGTGATTTTTTTTTTTGAATAATGATCTTTGATTACTTTCTCTTTCTCATTTGTGTATGCATTTTAATTTTTATTCTTTGTGATCACTCTGGGGCTTACATAAAACTATTATGTCACATAAAAAACTATATAAACTGATAACAACTTAATTTTGGTGACTTACAAATATTCCAGACTTTTACTTTCCCATTTTACAATTTGTAATTTTGTCTTAACTTATATCTTTTTATATTATGTATTTCTTAACAATTTATTGTACCTATGGTCATCATTGACCATTTTGACTTTTGTTCTCTACAATAAAATTTGGAAAAATTTATACCACTAAAGTATATTATTATAATAACAGTATTCTAAAATTGATTATGAGTTTACTTCTACCAGTGAGTTTTATGCTTTTATGTGATTTCATGGTAGTATTAATATCTTTTCACATTTGGTTGGAGCACTCCCTTAAGTGTGTTTTGTAAGTCTGGTCTTGTGGTGATAATTCCTTCAGATTTCATTTGTTTGTGAAAGAATTTATTAGACCTTTATTTTTGAAGAATAACTTTTCTAAATATAGTATTCTTGGCTGACTTTTTTCTTATTTCTTTCAGCATTCTGAATATATTTACTCAATCTCTTTTGGCCCACAAAGATTTTTTTAATTTTAATTTTTTTTTGTAAAGATATGGTATACAATTTAGGATTTGGTATACAAGTGGTCATCATACAGGTAAAGTTTGGGTCTGCCTTTGGTCTCACTTCATCTGGTTTGAGATCAGGTATCCTTATTGATGTCATGTGTGCCTTCCCTCCCCTGGCAGCTTCCCACTACTGCCAATTCCTTTCTTATAGTATTATGATAAATATTCAGGGTCTGCTTATAAGTGAGAATGTGTGGTACTCAGTTCTTTGTTTCTGTGATAGATACCTGCATATTATAAACCCTAAATCCATCCAATAATTTGTCATTTTTTATGGCTGCAGATATATTCCATTGTATCCAGTCTATTTTTGATGGGCAGCATGGTTGGTTCCATATTTTTGCTGTTGTGAATGATGCTGCAATAAACTTGTGTGTGTAGATACCTTTTTAACAGAATGATTTGAGTTCCTCTGAGTATATTCCCAGAAAGGGGATTGCTAGGTCACATGGAATATCAACTTTTAGATCTTTTTGGAATTGCCAAACTGTTTTCCATAGAAGTTGTACTAGTTTACACTCCCACCAACAGCATGGAAGTTTTCCCTTTTCTCTGCATTCTCTCCAGCATCTGTTGATTTTTGAGTTATTGATGATGGCCATCCTGATTGGAGTTAGGTGGTATTTCAGTGTAATTTTTTTTTTTTTTTGAGTTGGAATCTCACTCTGTCTCCCAGACTGGAGTGCAATGGCCGCTCCCGGCTACTGCAGCCTCGACCTGCTGGGCTCCTGCGATCCTTCCGCCTCAGCCTTCTGAGTAGCCGAATTACAGGCACGCTACCACGCCCGGCTAATTTTTGGATTTATTGTAGAGATGAGGTCTCGTCGCCCAGGTAGGTCTCGAACCCGCGGGCTCAGGCAATCCACTCACCCCAGCCTCCCAAAGGTGCGGGATTACAAGTTGAGCCACCAAGCCCGGCTTGTATGTCTTCTTTTGAGCAGTGCTTATTTATATTCCTTGTCTGATTTTTTCCTTTCTGCACTTTGGAGTTCCTTGTAGATCCTGGATATTAGACCTTTGTCAGCTATGCAGTGGCAAATATTTTTTCCCATTCTGTGGTTCATCTCCCCACTCTCTTAATGGTTTCTTTTTCTTTGTGGAAGCTTATCAGTTTGATGAGTTCCCACTTGTCTACCTTATCTCTTATGACATGGGCTATTGGGGTTTTGATTAGTAATTGGTTGCCTATTCCAATTTCTTTGAGGGTGTCTCCTGAGTTTTCTAAGGTTCTTATAGTTTGAAATTTTTTGTTTAGGTCTTTGGTGCATTTAGAGTTGATTTTTGTGTATGGTGATAGGTAGGAGTCCTGTTTTGTTTGATCTTCTGCATGTGGTCAGCTAGTTTTGCCAGCACCATTTACTAAATAAGTTCTCCTTTTCACAGTGATTGTTGGTGAAGGCTTTGTCAAAGATGAGTTGGTTGAGAAATTGAGGTTTTGCTTTCAGGATCTCTATCATGTTCCATTGGTCTATATGCCTGTTCTTGCACCAATACCAGGTTGTTTTGATTATTATAGCCTTATAAAAAAGTTTAAAGTCTGGAAGTATGATACCTCCCACTTTCTTTTGTTGAGGATTATTTTGGCTATTTGTGGTTATTTATATTTCCATATGAAATTCTGTACTATAATTTCCAGGTCTGAGAAGAATGACATTGATAATTTAATGGGTATTGCATTGAATCTGTAGATTGCCTTTGGTAGGATGGACAGCTTAACAATGTCAATTCTTCCAATTCATGAGCATGGAATATTTTTCCATCTGTTTGTGTCTTCTTGGATTTTTTTGAGCAGTGTTTTTATTGTTTTGATCTTTTCGTTGTAAAGATCTTTCACTTCTCATGCTAGGAAAATGCCAAGGTATCTCATTTTTTGTTGTTATTGCTATTGAGAAAGGGCTTATGCTATTTATTTTGTTCTCTGCCTGTTTATTATTGGTGTTTAAAAATGTGACTGTCTTTTGCATGTTTATTTGTACCCTGAGAATTTGTCAGAGTTCTCTATAGTGCAAGGAGGTTTTTGACAGATTATCTTGTATTTTTAGGAATAGTACCATACTGTCAGCAAAGAGGGATAATTTAACTTCCTCTTTTCCTATTTGGATACCTCTGATTTCTTTTTCTTGTCTTATTGCTATACCTAGGACTTCCAACACTATGTTGAACAGGTGGGTTGAGATTTGTCAGCATTTTCTTGTCTGGTTTTCAGGGGAAATGTTTCAATTTCTGCCCATTTAGCAATATGTTGGTTGTGGGTTTATTGTAGATGGCTCTTACTATTTTGAGGTATGTTCTCTCTATGTCTAGGTGTTCCACGGTTTTTATCAAGAAGGGATGATGGATTTTATAAAAGTTTTTTCTGCATCTAATGATATAATCATGTGTTTCTTGTTTTTACATCTGTTGATATATTGAATAACATTTATGGTCTTGCAAATATTGAACCAGCCCTGCATCCCAGGGAGGAAGCTTACTTGTTCATGGTGGATGATTTTTGAGGTTTGTTGTTGGATCTGGTGCTAGAATCTTGTTGAGAATTTTTGCATATATGTTGATGTGGGATATTGGCCTGTAATTCTCTTTCCTTGTTGGAACTTTCTCTGGTTTGGGTATCAATGTGATGTTAGCTACATAAAATGATTTGGGGACAGTTCCATCTTTCTCAATTGCCTAAATACTTTCCACGGGATTGGTATCAGCTCCTCCTTGCATTTTTTAGAATTCCACTGAAAAGCCAAATGGTCCAGGATTTTTTTTTGTGAATAGTTTTCTTATGATGTAGTCAATTTTCTGGGTCATTATGAGTCTACTTAATGTCTCAATTTCTTCTTATTTCAACCTTGGGAGGTTCTATGATGTCAGAAAGTCCTCCATTTCATTTTGGTTATTGAGTTTGTTTCCATACAGGTGTGCATAGTAATCTCTGATATTGTTTTGTATTTCTTTGCAGTCAGTTGTGACTTGATCTTTTGCATTTCTGATTGTGTTTATTTAGGCTTTTTCTCTCTCTCTTTCTTTCTCTCTCTCTTTCTTTCTTTCATCTTTCTTTCTTTCTTTCTTTTTTGTCATTATGGCTAGGGGTCCATCAATCTTGTTTATCCATTCAAATAACCAGCTTTTTGTTTTGTTGATTTTTTTCCATGATATTTTTGTCTTCCATGTACTGTATTTGGGCTTTTACTTTAGTGATCTGGATTCTTTTGCTGAAGTTAGGGTTTTGGTGGTCTTGCCTTTCCATCTCTCTTGGGTGATTTGTTAGACTGTTAACTTGTGTTCTATTTTCTTGCTGTGTATACTTAGAGATATTAATTCCCCCCTTAGTACTGTTTTCATGGCATCCTGGAAGTTTTGGTAAGATATTTCTTTATTTTCTTTTGTTTCCTGGAATCTTTTAATTTCTGCTTTGATTTCTGTGTTGTCTCAGGAGTTGTTCATCATCATGCTGTTTAGTGTCCATGTCTCTGTGAGTTTGGGGGGAATTTGGTTGGTGGTGATATTTATTTTTATTCCACTGTGGTCTGAGAAGGTGCATGGCAGTATTTCAATATTACAACATTTTTAATCCTTGATTTATGACTGAGAATGTGTTCAATCTTGGAGTATATTCCATGTGGTGATAAGTTCAATGTATATTCCATGGTTTTTGCGTGGAGTGTTCTGTAGGTATTTATTCAGTTCATTTGGTCAGGCATCAAGTTGTGGTTCTGGATCTCTTTTTTTTTTATTTTTTTGTCTTGATGATCCATCTAGGGTTGTTAGTGGGGTATTTAAATCCCCAGCTATGATAGTGCTAGAGTCAATATCTTTTTTTGGTTTACTTAGTAGCTGCTTTTTAAAAGCTGGTATTCCTATGTTGGGTGCATATATGTTTAGGATGGATAGTTCTTGTTGATGGATTGAACCTTTTATCCTTACGTAGTTTCCATATGCTTTTTAAACTTTTTATAGATTAAAGGTTGCTTTGTCCGATATTGAGATTGTGAATCCTGCTCTCTTTTGTGATTCATTAGCCTGAAAATTTGTTTTCTGCCCTCTAACTTTCTGTCCTTTAGCTCTTTGCACTATCCAGAGAGGGGTCTGCATGGATTTGTTCTGAATTCCCATCATAACATAACGGGAAACTTTCCCAATGACTGAAACCCTCGATGTTCTGCAAATGAAGGAGGATGTCCTCAGATTCCTTGTAGTGGGAACCCACTTAGGTGGCACCATTCTTGATATCCAAATGGAACAGTATATCTATAAAAGGAAGAGTGGTGACATCTACATATAAATCTGAAGAGGACCTGGGAGAAGATTTTGCTTGCAGGTTGTACCATTGTTGTCACTGAAAACCCTGCTGATGTCAGTGTCATGTCTTTCAGGAATATTGGTCAGAGGGCTTTGCTGAAGTATGCTGCTGCCACGGGAGCCACTCCTATTGCTGGCCACTTCCTTTCTGGAACTTTCACCCACCAGATCCAGGCAGCCTTCCTGTAGCCTGTCTGCTGGTGGTTACTGATCCCAAGGCTGACCACCAGCCCTTCACAGAGGCATCTTATGTTAACCTGCCCACCATTGCTCTGTGTAACACAGACTCTCTTCTGCGCTATGTGGACATTGCCATCCTGTGCAACCACAAGGGAGCTTACTCAGTGGGTCTGATATGGTGGATGCTGGCTTGGGAAGTTCTGTGTGAGCATCCTTTGTGGTGAAGTGTGTTTCCTGGAGGCAGCAAATTGTTGAGTCATTTTTAAAAAATCCAGTTTACCTTTCTAAGTCTTCTCAATGGTGCATTTAGTCCATTCACATTCAGACTTAATATTGAAATGTGATAGTTTGTCTCTGTCATAAGGCATTCATAAGGATGTTTTGTTTTCTTTAGCTTTTGTGTTAATATATGTGTTTCATTTTTGTGGGTGTTCTGTGTGTTCTCCTGTTTCTGTGTTTGTTTGTGATCTTGTGGAGTATATGGTTTTTCTTTTGTTTGTTTTTCCTTCTGTGTTCAGCACCTTTTTAAGCATTTCCTATAACATTGTTCTGGAAGCAGCATATTCTCTTAGGGATTGGATGTCTGGGAAGGATTTTAATTCTCTGTTGCTGATAAACCTTAGCTTGGCTGGTTAGGAAATTCTTGGTTGAAATTACTTATCTTTGAGAACATTAAATACTGAAGTCCAATCACTTCAGGACTATAGTGTTTCTGCAGGTAAGTCTGCAGCAATTCTGATTGACCTCCCCTGGTAGGTAGTCCGATCTTTTTCCCTTGTTGCCTTTATGATTTTTTTTCTTTTATAACTACTTTGTGTAAGCAAATTACTTTGTGTCTAGTGGTTGGTTTTCTCATAAGCTGTCTTCCAGGTGTTCTCTGAATCTCTTGTGATTGTATAGTCATCTCTCTTGCCAGATGAGGAAAGTTTTTTCTTGAATGGTCTCATGGAATGTTTGTACCAAGGTGCTTTCCATTTCTCTTTCTACTTCAAGGTTTCCAATTAGACATAGTTTTGGTTTCTTTTATAAAATCACACATCTCTTGAAGAGTTTCTTCTTTCTTTAAAGTATTTTTCTGTATTTTTTTTATAGATTGGGTCAATTCCTATTTTGGTGTTCCAGCTTTGAGAGTCTTTCTTCTGCTTGGTCAGGTCTGCTTCCCATGCTTATCAGTTTGTTGTTTGTTTCTTGGATGGAATTCTTTATTTCTGTTATTCTAAATATGCTTTCTTGAGTCTGTCCAATCTCTGTTGCAATTTCATTTAGTTTTAGCCCTTGCATTTCTTGATTTTTATTCATTCTATCCAATGAGTCTCTGGGTACTCTAATTCTCAGAGATAGCCATTGTTTGTGCTCTAGCAGATGCTCTACCAGGCATTGACTCTTTGTTAGGACTCTGAAGGTTACCAGTGATTTTTTTTGTTGTTGGTTTTTCTTTATTTGTAGCAGTTTTCTTGTTTTTCTCTTTAATTTTGTTGCTCAGTGTAAAATTCTGATATGTGTTGTACCTTCTGCCCTTTCTTGAGCAGAGTCTCCATATTTGTTCTATTATAAAATATGGCTGGAGTTGGGATGTTATGCTATCTCTTTACAATTTTGAGCACTTACTAAGGGGTTGAGAAGGGACTGCAAGGATTCAGAACCTATTGACATGTCACAACGCTTGCTATCTGGTGAGTGGGCCAGTTGGGACTTGTTCTCCACATCCGTACAATATGACTTTACAATGAGTATGCTTGTGTAGCCCCTGAGTCCAAGATAGGGTATAAGAGAGAAAAGAGATGGAAGAAGGAGAGAAAAAAGATCAAGAAGAAAGAGATTAAAAAAACACACACACAGAGAAAGAACAAAAAGAGATAAATAGAAAGAGGAAAGAAAACCCTCCAATGAACAACCAAACAAAGCGAGAGAGAGAGAGAGAGAGAGAGAGAGAGAGAGAGAGAGAGAGAGAAACCAAAACCCATAAAACCCATTGATTTAGAGTTCTCAACTTTAATACATCTCTTTGAGAGTGGGAAGCTCTCTCTTGTGGCAGGTTCTGAGACTTCAGATCTGTTATCACAAGTTTCCTCTTCCCTGTTGAAATTTAAGATGTTAGAATCTTCATCCCCTGCTGCTTGCATTTGATAGCAGATGCATGCCTGTGGAGGGGTGGGGGTGTGTGATAACCTGACTCATTGTCCCCCAGGTTCTCTCCTCCTTCCTTCCTCTCCCAGCATGGTCACAGCTCCCAGGACCTCAATTTCGTGGCAGAGAAATGGGACCTCCAGCCTCTGCCCTGCCCTCATGATCTCTTTTGCTCATTGCTAGGGGTTTGGGAGAGTCAGTTAGGCACTCACCAGCCTCCTTGGTCAGGTCTGCCTTGTGCATCTATTGCCCAGCTGCTGACTCAGGGTAGGGGGTTCATCATCTGGGGCACTGCATCTGCCGTTACCCACCAGGGTTTGTGCACTGGAGACAATGCTCTCTGAGTTTGTAAAGAATAGCCCCAAAGCAATGCAGAGATCTCCCCCTTTTCTTAAGATGAACGTCTGCTGTTTTCCACAGGAATTGCCCTGGAGCACTTCTCTGTCTAGGCTTTAGAGTAGCTGCTTAGTTTCTTTATAGGCTGCTATTCCTGCCACAAATGGTGGTCAGGAGAGCTAACTCCCTCTTCAACAAGTACCATAGTCTCTGGATCTCAGGTCCCGGTTGCAGGGGCTTGCAGGCTAGCCTGGTGCTGCTGGCATGGCAGCGAGTCCAGGTCCTGGGTGGCCTCTCCCCATTGTTTCTTTGGGACTTTGTCTCTGGCTCCATCACTGCACTCCCTCCATGATCCTTACTTCTAGTGTCTGGCCTGGCACTGCAGTGGTGAAAATGGCAGTCACTCCATTAGCTTATTTCCAAGGAAAACTTTGCTGATTTTAAAAAATGGCACTTAGCTTTTGTGCCATGGGATATGCTAGGTCCAAGCAGAATGACTGCAGTATGTGTCTTCACTGGGAGAACCCTGATCACTTGCTCCCAAGACCCCACTCAGTCAGCCTCTCACATGTCCACTTACATACAGACACACATGCATTCAGTCACATACACAGGGACTCCTGCAGCCTGACTGGAGACACTGCCATCTTCCCTCCTGGCCTCCAAGGTTTTTGCAGAGAAATCTGCTGATAGGAGGATTCTCCTACATGTGATTTGACACTTTTTTCTTGGCGCTGCTTTTACAATTCTTTCTTTGTCTTTGACTTTTGACAGTTTGATTATAATGTGCTCAAAGAGGACATCTTTTGGTTGAATGAATCTAATTGTGCACCTTTGAGGTTTCTGGATCTGTCCCAAGATTTGTGAAGTTTTCATTTACTGTTTGGTTAAGTGAGTTTTCTGTACCCTTCTCTGTCTCTTCTCCCTCTGGGGCTCCCACAATGCAAAAATTTGTTTGCTCAATGGTGACTCATGTGTTTTGTAGTCTTTTTCATTCCTTTGTAATATCTTTCCTTTTTTTTCTTTCTGACTGGGTTATTTTTAAAGATCTGTCTTAAAGTTCAGAATTTTGTTCTTATTCATGATGTAGTCTGATTTTGCACCTCTCAAATGCCTTTTTATTTCACTAATTAAAGTCTTCAGTACCAAGATTTTTATTTGGATTTTAAGTGATATCTATCTCTTTGTTGAGGTATCTATTTGTATTTCCTTGAATATCACCAATTTTCCTTAAGATTATTATTTTGAAATCTTCTTCAGAAAATTCATTAATTTTTATTTCTCTGTGGTTAATTACTTGAGAGTTAGTGTGCTTCCTTGGTAGTGTCATGTTTCTTTGCTTTTTCATATTTCTTTTGTCCCTGTATCGATATCTGTTCATTTGGTGGGACAATTACTTCTTTCAACTTTAAAAAGTGGCTATTGTAGGAAAATATTTTCAAATACAGATGTGTCCTAGAATATTGGTTGTATATGGTACATTGGCTTTGGCTCCAACTGGGTGTAGTAGTATAGTTGTCATTTCTTCAGCTGTAGTCAATATTAGTGATGCTTGTAAATGTCTTGGTGGCCTAGGCTGCAGGATTTTTTGCTGCTGCACTACTAGGTCAGATACAGCTTTCCACTGGGGGTAGGTACACCAGGTTGTTTCATGTGCCTTGTGTTTATAGGGGCTCCTCTGAGATCTAGCAAGCCCTCCCCACCAGGGTTGGGGTGCTAGGCTGTTCCAGGTGCCGCAAGTATGCAAGGATTGCTCCATCAGGGCCAGGCACTGCCTTCCCACTGGGAAGACTATCTATTCTTTGTGGGGCATTATGCCATGTGTGCTCGGGCACCAGGTTTATAGCTGTTTCACTTGACCTAAGCTTTGTGTAGCTGGGAGTGGAGAACTGCAGCCACTGAGACAAGAAAGATGACATGCCTCTAGACAATTTATTCTCAAGGTTAGGGAGCTATAGCTGCCCAGTGGAGGGATGATGTGCTACCATATATGGGTACGGTATAGTGGTGGTGGAACCTCAGGAATAAGGACATGCAATGGTTACTACTCCCTGGAACATAACACACTTTGGTCATGGCTTTGGCCTCAAAATTCCACCTTAAAGTGGCAGCTTTGATCATGGAGGGCACACTATGAGATCCTTCTTTGGAGTAATGCAGTCATGTGAACTTTGAGTCCTAGACTGGAGTCAAAGACTGAGAGAACTGCAGGGTTCTCCAGCAGCAAATAGTGTAGGTATCTTCATTTTTAATGAAGGCTACTGAGGCCTTATGCTTATTTTTTACCTTCAAAGAGAGTCCCCCTGGTTCCAAGCTGATCTCATCTGTGGAAACAGGGTTGCAAAGACAGGGTACTGGTTCCTTTTTGTTTTAATATGACCATCCCAAGTCTCCCTGCTTCACATAGTCTCTGCCACTCTTCTGCTTTACTCCAGCATTCTTCTTCAAATACTCCAGTTGGAATGTGATTGCTCTTTCATTGGCTTGGTCATTTTTGTAAAAGAAATAGACTTTAAGCATCTGTAGCCAGCAATCTTGTCAGTATCTCTCACTAATTCTTTCTTCAGCTTTATAGAGCCATCTGTTGAAGCTTTTTGTTACATTTTTTGGTTCAGTTATTATCTCCTTCATCTCTTGGATTTCTATTTTTAAAAATAAGTTCTGTTTCAATGTCAAACTTCTTATTTTGTTTATGTATGGTTTTCCAAATTTTATTTTTATTTATTTATTTTTTTTGAGTAGGAGTCTCACTCTGTCACCCAGGCTGGAGTGCAGTGGCACACTGCTTATGGCCATTGCAGCCTCGACCTGCTGGGCTCTGGTGATCTTTGTACTTCAGCCTTCCAAGTAGCTGGAACTACAGGCACGTGCCACCATGCCCAACTACTTTTTTGATTTATTATAGAGCTGAGGTCTCACCAAGCTGCCAGGCTGTTCTTGAACCCGTGAGCTCAAGCAATCCACTCACTCCCAGAGTGCTGGGATTATAAGCATGGCCTTTATTTTATTTTTTATCTGTATATTATTGGAGTTTGCTGAACTTTTTAAGGAGGATAATTCTGAGTTCTTTTTCTGTCACTTTTTAGATCTTTCTCTTTGTGGGTCCATTGGTGGAACTTTTGGAGCTGTCATGCATTTTGGAGTCATTGCAATTCTTGTATCCCTGTGTTGGTGTTTGTGTATTTGGAGAGTCAACCATCTTTTACAGGTGTTCATTGGCATGGATAGACCTTCACTATTTAGTCTAGACTATGATGAATTATTTTTGGGTCAATTAGTAACAATCTCGAGCAGGCTGAGCTTGCTTTCAGGTTCTTTTGATGTCTGTGTTACTACTTTAGCTCTGAATTCATGTACAGAAGTTGGCTAGGTCCTGCTAGACAAGACCACTGACAAGACCACTGACTGAGCTCCACAATTAGGTGGATCTCCCAGATGGTCACTACAATTACTTCTGCTACATGTTGGCTGCAGTGTGTATTCCCTGACAAGAAGGGACTTCTATTTGAGTTCAGCAGTTGGACAGAGTTGCAGGGGGAGGAGGAAGGAGCTGAGGTTAAGTGGATTAGGATGAATGGAACAACTGCTACAATCATTAGAAATGCACTGCTGAAATTTTCTTCCCTTTGGGTGAGGTCTGAGAGTGGGCTTTGAGGCCAGGGATTACCAGTTAAACTCCCTGGTGTGCCAGTTTCATGCTTGTTCTTGTCAAAATCTGCTCAGGCTTTGCTGTGGGACAGAGGCTAGCTTATCCGGTTAACTTCACGATAGTTCTTTATGTGGGCAAGATTATTTCTAACCTGCAACAGAGAGGGGCTAGAGGCAAGACAGTTCCTTCAGGATCTGCTATGGAATAAAGGCTGGAAATCCTGTGACTCATATGGGCAAGTTTTTCAGCATTTTCCTGTGCTTTGGGATAGTTTTCCAAACGCAGTGAGAGGTGCTGAAGCTGAAACTGAGCCCTTTCAAGATCTGCTGTAGGGTGAGAGCTGGAATTTCTGGCCCAATGGCTTAGATGGCCTTGTCTACAGGAGTTTCTTGCATAGGTGGAATAATTACTACCAGTGGCCGAAAGAAGCTGGAGCTGAGACCAGGTCCCTACGGGATCTACTGTGGGATGGGAGTAGGCCAGCCTATCACAGAGGCTCAGACAGGTGCATTACTCAGTCATTCCCTGCACAGACAGAATATATTTCTCTGGCTGCAGTAGATGGGTACTGGAGTCAAGACAGGCTCCTTTCAAGATCTACTGTGGGAAAGAAGCCAGCAAACCTGCCCTGGTGGCTCCTATGGACAAGTTTCCCTCTGGGTTTTTATAAGAACAGTACTAAGCTGGGACCCCAGCCGAAGGGGGCTGAAGTCACAGAGTTGCTTTTGGATTCACTACTACTATGGCTTAAATATGGTTAGTTGTCCCTCACCAAGTCTTAAGTTGAAATTTGATCTCCAGTGTTGGAGGTGGGACCTGGTAGGAGGTGTTTACGTCATAGTGGCTCATGAGTGGCTTAGTGCCATCCTCATGGTAAGGATAGTTCTCTGTATTAGTGCCTGCAAAAGCTGGTTGTTAAAAAGAGTCTGGTACCTCCCTCTTAACCTTGCTTCCAATCTCGTCATCTGCACACTGGCTCCCCTTCCCCTTCTGCCTTAAGGAAAAGCAGCCTGAGGCCCTTACCAAGTGAGCAGATGCTGGAACCATGCCTCTTGCATGTCCTGCATAACTGTGATCCAAATAAACCTCTTTTCTTTATAAATGACCCAGCTTCAAGTATTACTTTACAGCAAGACAAAACTGGTCTAAGATAACTACTGCAGCCAATGTCAGTGAGGAAGTGAGCTATTCTGCAAAGGTATTAGTGTGTGTGATTCCTCCTGGACCCCTTGATAGTTGGTTTTGGTTGCAGGATCAAGGCCAAATGGGGTAGTAGTACTCACATCCTTTGGTGAGCAGGGTTGTTTCCAGGTTTGAACCTGAGAATGCAATCGGTAGTTCTGTCAACTAGGTGTAGGCCTGCACTCTCAAAAGGACACTCCTATGTCTTGGGCTCCACTGGAGTTTTACAACCTCCTACCTGAATCTTTGGGCCCTTACAAAGAGATTTTTGTCTGTGTATGGGCATAGAATTCTTGTTGTTGGAGGAGATATGAATAGTGATCTCATATTTTGTCATCTTGCTGACATCACTCACTATTATTAAGTTTTAAACTAACATGTTACCTTTACATTGGCTTCTCTACAGTTAAAGAGACAATAAAAATATAGAGAGTAAAATTGAGTGATGACTGCAAGATTTTCACTTCCTAGTAGGAAAAGTAATCCTGTATGTGGGATATGTGAGATGAAATTTGTAGGAGTAGACACATGATACCTTTGAGGGCTACAAAGATCTCCGTTTCATTTTAGGTGAGCCAGCTCTCAAAGTGCCACTTTGATTGTTGGCAATATCTAGGCTTATTGATTAGGTATTTTGGAAAGGCTAAGCTGGCGGATACTGGTTTGTGCTATATCATGAATCACCTGTCTTAGAATTTTACCTTTTTATCTGCCTTTGCTGCACTGACGTGAACATGATTGCATTCTGTTGTAACCAAAGTGAGATCTGTATGATTGTCAGTCAGAGATCCCTGTCCCGTAATCTAAAAGACCAGTTGGCCCTCCTTTTGTCCCCGTTCCATTATCCACATACACATAACATTTCCTGTGCCCTTCTAAAATAAAGGAAATATGTATTTTACTCCCGTATGCTGTTATTGTTTACCTATCCCATTAAAGTTTAAGATCCATGGTAGACATTTATATTTTCTTTTTACTAATGTATCCTCATCACCTTGAACAGGGTCTGCTAATGCTAAGCACCCAGGAAATACTTAATGAATACTTAAATGTAATTCTTTGCTAGCAAGTGTGACTTCATGTTGCATTGTATTGAATAGAATAAAGTATGAATTAAAAATAATAATAAGAGGAACAAAATCAATATTTAAAAAACAGCAAGTTTGTACACATTAAAAGCATAGCAGCGATATGACATTAGTTGGTATAAAAGCAGAATAATGGCCCCACAAAGATAGCCATGTCCAAATCCCTGAAATTTGTGAATTTATTACCTTACATGGCAAAAGGAGAATTAAAGTTGCAGATGTAGTTAAGTTTGCCAATCATCTGACCTTGAAAAGGGTCGATTAGGTTATTTGAGATTTTTGGATGTCCCAATCTAATCACAAGGACCCCTGGAAGAAGGGAGGTAAGAATGCTGTGGTGTGAGAAGAATTGAACCCATCGTCGCTGACTTTAAAGATGGAGAAAAAGGCCATGAGTCAAGGATTACAAGCAGCCTCTAGAAACAGGACAAAGCAAGGAAATAAATTCTTTCTTAAGCCCTTAGAATTAAATGCAGCTCTGCCAACTCCATTTAAGCCCCGTGTGACCCATGTCAGACTTCTGGCCTCCAGAACTATAAGATAATGAATTTGTGCTGTTTCAAGCCAAGTTTGTGGAGATTTGTTACAGCAGCAATAGAAAACTCATACACTTACTTTAAAAATTAATAATTACTTTAAAATATTAATTGTTGACCTCATCCTGATGAAATATTTTTTTATTTTATTAAAAAGAAACATTTAGACATGCTTTGTCTTTCCAAGGATTGCAGTATTCTACTGAGGCATCAGATTACAGAACAAAGGATTCACACGAATAATTAACCTTGGTTTAGGTAATATGATGTTTATCTCTCTAAATTAATACTGAAATTAATATTTTCAGAATATACAAAATTTTTCGTTAGAAAACAACCACAATGTAGCTACAATAGAAAACTATTATATAATTAAAACAATGTTTGAAAGAAATGAAAACAATTGACATTTAATTTTTATTATCCTAAATGTTCTTTCTTAAAATTAATAAAGAAAAGCAATCCATCTTTAACATTTGATTTTGAAGGTGGTAAGTTCCGGTTAACATTTCATGCTGTTGCATTTATTTAAGTTTTCAAACTAGTTGGAAGCTTTTGCTAGTATCATTCAGTATTTAATCTTTGTACTAACTAAATAATTATTCACTTCAAATTAAGAAAAATGAAGCTTTTGAATATCCCTTGTTTGAAACTCCACAGGGGGAAATCACAGCAATTATTCCATTCCTCAAATTTCTATGCCTTGTTCCTTCTTTTAAGCATTCTTTTTAGCATGGTCTGAAAATTATTTGGTCAATTTCCCTTTCTGTTGACACATCTTAGAACTGGCATTACATTTCTGTAGTAACACTGACTTTTGCTTTTTGTTTCAGTAACTATTTCATAGCTACTTCTTTGGAACATATTTTAACAGATGTAGAATACGGCAAAACATTTCAAAGACTAATAAAACATACTTTTTAAGATAAAAAACTTTTTCTGTGTTTACATTACCTCCTTCCTTTTGTTCATATTTGACTGCATTTTGCAAAATGTTCTCTTCTCTTAGTTTATTATTGTAACGTGAAATTTATAGAGGATATTGAACAAAACAAAATACACACACATTTCTTGAACTGAAGTTTCTGATTTGTGTATGTATAGATTACCTGTGGTCATTCTATGCTTATTTTTAAAAATGATTGCAAATGTGATTTCGATTCTTAGACGAGATAATGCTGAAGTATACTGGCTTATGATTTGTAGTGTGCTCAGATAAAAACTTCCCTGATGGCAACCCATACCAGCTGGTCTAAACTGATTATTGCAAATGTGTAGATTGATGGTCTAAACCTGGTTTAATCTGGTTATTCAACCTGGTTTGGCTAAGTGGTCAGTCAGTGTGTTATCAGTATCAATGACTTCTTAGTAAACATATGCTTGTATTTCACTGAGACTGAGGCCATCACACTTATCTTGGTGGTTTGTAAGTCAAAGATGAATCTTAATCTGTGTGATTGAGAGGACCCTGGAAACTATGTCCAGCTGTCTGAGACCTGCCTGATGTTTTCTTTCTCTTGCTGTGTTGTATCCATTATCTTTACTAAAGCTTTATGTGTGTATGCTCTGTGCCATCTCGTGAGGTCTTTAATTATCTGACCCTCTGTCATTGTAATGGTTGACTTTATTAAATGGCTCTAGTAATCAACTGGTTTGGGAACTATGACCTTGGCAAAGTTAGTTTGCTTCTCTAAATGCCACATTTGCTTTCCTTAGATAATTTTCAGTATTTTCCTGTTATTCTTGATGGTTATATTAAATACACTAAAATTCTTCCAAGGAAATATTCATGTAATGGATGCTGCTCCCTAATGTTAAGGCAGCAAAGAAAAAACTTGATTTTCTCTATTTTTTTTTCCATTGGTGAAGTCGATACTCTAAAAGCAGCAAAGGTTAAGAAGTGCAGTCAAGGCAGCTACAAGTGCTGCAACCCAAACCAATTCACAAAAGTCAACAGAAGAGTAAACACCATCCTGTTCCAGTATAGAATTTCAACTGGCAGAACAGGTGCAACAACTTGGATTTGGAAACTTTATTTCTTCTGTGTGGATTAGTCAGAGTTCTCCAGAGAGACAGAACTACTAGAATACACACACTACACACACACACACACACACACACACACACACACACACACACACACACACACACCCCCCTTAGCAGGATGCTGTTTTGCCTTAGAACGTTGTTAATCTTGCTTGATTTTTTGAAGTGTCCATGAGCTGTTTTGATTTTTAAAAATGGAATTCATAGAACCAGTAAAAGTAGAAAACAACAGAAGGTCATCAGGTTAACACATCAGTCAGTAGGAAACTTGGAGACACATAGGCATTAAAGTTTAAATGTTTGTGACTAAACAAGAGAGGTAAAAATAACGCAGAATATGAGTTATTTATATAAAGACCAATGGCTGAGATTATAGAAAGAGGTTATAATACATATTTAGGTGTAGATAGATAGGATGAGACAGACTTTATTAGTGGAATTGACTCATGCCATTGGGTCTGAGAAGTCTCACAACAGGCTGTCTGCAAGGTGGACAAATAGAGAAGCCAGTAGTGTAGCTCAGTCCAAATCCAGATGCATCAGAACCAGGGAAGCTGTTGGTGCAAATCCATTCTGAGGCTTGAAGACCTGAGAGTTCTGGGATCCAAAGGCCAGAGAACCTGGAGTTCCGGTATCCAAGAACAGGAGACGAAGGATGTCCCAGCTCCAGGAGAGAGAGAGAGAGAGAGAGAGAGAGAGAGAGAGAGAGAGAGAGAGAGAGAGAGAGAGAGAGAGAGAGAGAGAGAGAGAGAGAGAGAATTTATCTTTCCTTTGCCTTTTTGTTCTATCCAGTCCCCCACCCTCCATCCCGACTGTGTGGTGCCCACTCACATTGAAGTCAGATCTTCTCCGCTCAGTTGAACCTACTCAAACATCAATTTCCAGAAACACCCTTACACCTTACAGACACATCCAGAAATAATGCTTTACCAGCACTTTGGGTATTCCTTAATCCAGTCAAGTTGACAACTAAATTTAGCCATTACACTGTGTAACCACAGAACAAGGAGAAATAACAGGCATGTGTGGTCCCCACAGAGTGTTTCATCTTGTGTAATCAGGGCACACCCTGAAGACTCAAAAATGTTTCCCTGTAATCTTGGTCTTTGTTCTTTACATAAACATCTCTCACTTTATACTTCTTTTTATCTCTCTCTTATAGTCACAAAAATTTAAACTTTATTACCTATGTGTCTTCAAGTTTCTTTCTGACTGACATGTTAATCTCATGACCTCCTGTTGTTTCCTACTTTTATTGGTTCCATAATTTTTGGATTATTTTTATTTTAATCAAAATAGCACACGGTCAAAAGTCAAGTAAGATTAATAACTTCGCAATGTAAAACGGCAGGATTTTGATCTCATACTTCCCCACTCCTGATTCTTATTACACTGAGGCAATTACTTTCAACTCTGTAGCTGTTCCTTCTGATTTTTACTTGTATTCTAAGTGACACATTTAGATATTTTTTAGTGACTCCCAATGTGAAAGGTAAGAAACTGGCTCTCCTCTTGCCCTTTTTCACACATACCCCGATGCACATTTTTCCTCCTGTCATTCCCTCATCAAGGAGAACATAATTTAATTTTGCTTCATTCAATACATACTGCTTACTTTTTACTATGTACACTTTCCCATAGCTGAGTTACTAAAATGATAGTTATTTGTGAGAGGAAGGGTGAAAATGAAGAGATTAAGAAACCAGAGAGGTGTTCTCAAACTCCATTTCCCTTTTCTTCCTGAACGCTTAGTTAGACTACATTTCTCATCCTCTGTTTCAGTTGGGTGAGTTGACATGACTGGGTTCAAGCAAAAGAAATGTGAGTTAAAGTGCTCTAAACCACTTCATAGCATCCTGAATACAATTCTTCATGTTGTTTTCCTTTCACAAGCTTAGGAGAGAAGAGCATAGGCATCTTAGAAACCGGTGGAAGATGGTTAAGTCTCAGGAATGAAAGAGACTGGGTAGAACTGCCTGGCAATCAAGAGGACCGATTTCAAGTCAATAAACTGAATTTCAGGTTTTGTCTGTTAGATAACAATTCTTGAAAATTTGCTCTATTTCAAATTCTTTTCTAAGCACTTTACAAGTACTAATTATCTAATCATCTAACAGACATTAGATTTTTGTCTTTATTTTATTGAAAAGGAATTTCAGAACGTAGAAGAACAAAATTAGATTAGCTGTATACATCTGATAATGGGTGAAGCTAGAATTTTTATTCATGCTTTCTACTTTCAAAGTCCAGTTTTTGACTACTATTTGAAGTGGTTCTTTCTAAAAAAGGTTTGAAGGGAAGATGTTTTGGTCTTCTTGTTGATTGTGGGTTGTAAGCTCTTCTTAATATTTGCAATCAGGTCCTCTTCTTACTTGCCTCAGAAACTCATTTGTCCTGAGAGAGTAGAAGAACTGGAGATAGGAAAAGATCCTAATGATTACCAAGATACTTAGGCCATTTTCCTCCTGAAACTTTATTTTGGAGAAGCAGTTACTTTCTTATGAAAGTGAATCTGGGGACAGCATATTAAAATGGTTTGCTTGGCATTCTCAAAGCTGAAACCGGATTTTAGGTGGAATCAAGCTGTTCTCTAAACACAGCCAGAAAAGAAAATTTGAAAAGAGGTCAGGGAAGTACAAGGTGATATTTTATTGGGTCAGAATGCATATTATAACCACATACGCTCATAGCTGGGTAATCACATTTCCTGTGCAAAATAATAATGTAGTCACAACGTTATAGACTACAAAATGCTTTCTCCTACATGGTTTCATTTAATCCACTTAATAAAACTGCAATATAAGCATATTTCATTATCATTTTAAACATAAACTTCTTATTGATATATATATATTATATATACATAAAATACATATTAAAAGTGTAAAGCTTGATGGATTTTCGCAGCATGAACACACCCACATAACTGGCTCTCAGATTGAGAAAAAATAAAAATAAAAAATAACATCGGCAATACAATTCAATCCATCTCTCCTAGTCTTTCCCTCCCTTAGTATAACTACCCTCTGACTTTGTACACACATGTTAGTTTTGCCTGGTTTTGAATTTTATGTATGTGGAATCATAAAATTTGTACTTTTTCTGTCTTAATTTTGTACTTAAAATTCATCTTTGTTTTTGTATGTAGTTCAGTCTAATTGCTATACGGTAATCAATTATATAAATATACCACAGTGTATCCATTTGTCTTTTCATGGACGGTTAGATTGCTTCCAGTTTTATCTATAATAAATAATGTTTCTTTGAACTACTTCGTGTATTTTGGTGAACATATGTATACACTTCCTTTAACTTTTCATTCATAACTGCCCAGTTTAAGGTTTGTATATGCTCAGGCTTAGTAGATCATGACAAAATGTTTTCAGAGAGATTGTAGTCATATATACTAACACCAGCAGTACAGGAGAGTTCTAGTTGCGATGTACTTATGCCAATACTTTTCTTTCAGTATATTCATTCAGATGGATTTATAATGGTGCTTTATTTTATTTTGACTTTAAATATCTTTGATGATCAGTGAGGTTTGTAAGTATTCAGATGTTTATTTGCTATTTTGATACCTTCTTTTCTGAAGTGACTGTTGAATTTTTTTGCTCATAATAACAATAATTAGTATTTTGATTGCATTAACTTTCATTATTATTGTATTTTAGGAATTCTGTTATATAAGTTATTAGTCAGATATGAATGTGATCTGTTGTATACTTTTTTACTCTCTTAATGATGTCTTTTAATAAACAGACATTCTTAATTTTAATATAATCTTATCTATCACATTTCCCTCCTTCAGTCAGTGCTTTTTAAAATTTGGTTTAAGAAAACTTTGCTTTTTTTCCAAGGCAGTTACAATTTTGTAATAAAAAGAAGGCTTGGTTTACCTATCACATTTAGACCAACAATCAAACTGGAATTTCTTTTTATGTGTGGTGTGAGGTTGGAGACTCGGATTTATTTATTTATTTTTGTTTTACATACATATCCAGTTGACCTAGTATCTTTTATTTAAATAGAACATCCTTTCCCAAAGCACTGTAAGGTTTCCTTTGTCACAACTCAACTAACTATAGGTGTGTGAATATGTTTCTGGACTTGCTGTTCTATTCCTTTGGTCACTATTTTTTGTCCCAGTTCTATTTTGACTTACTTATCTAGCTTTGCAATAAGTCATCATGCCTAAAGGTAAAAATCTTTTAACTTTGTTTCTTTTTCCTTAACATTAACTTGAGTATTTGCATTTTCATTTCTATTTTATGATTAGCTTGCTAATTTCCTTCATGAAATTGCTAGGATTTTAATTGTATTTACATTTAATTTATAGGTCATTTGAAAAAATGATGCCTTTATAATATTGAGTCTTTCAATCTGAGGACATGATATATCTCTCTATTTATTTTGGTCATCTTTAATTTCTATTACTGAATTCTTTTGTTTTTAGAGAAGTCTTGCACATAACTGAAAAGAATTATTCCCATGTTTTTGATGTTATTTTTGAAGTTATTTGTATATTTCTATTTTCTACTTATTTTTAAGATATATTTAAGTACAATTGATTTTGTTTATTGACCTTATATCTGATGGCTTTTATGTTTTATATTAATTATTTATTTATTATAATAATTTATTTATATTGATTTTATTTATTTACAATATTTATATTAATATTATTTATAGAGTCAGAGTCTTGTTATGTGCCCTGGCCTGGTCTCAAACTCCTGGGCTCTAGTGATCTTCCCACCTTACCTCCCACGCAGCTTAGCTTACAGGCTCATGCCTGGTTTATATTAATTTTAATAGTTACTCTTTAATTCTGTGCTTTTCATATTGTCTGAAAATAATGTAGACTGTATTCTTTACTTTCTTACCATTATCATTTTTGTTTTCTGACTTAATGTCTCACTAAAATATCATTATGATATTGAAAGCAAGTTTGTTTCGTTCTCAATCTCAGGGCTAATGTTTTCAATATTTGACTTTTAAGTGTCCTAGTTTTTCTAGATTGTTTTAATATACTTGGGAAAGTTCCTTTCTAATCCTTATTGAAAGTACATTAGATTTTTAAAAAAGTTATTGTTGGTATCTGAGATAGTTGTTTCATTTTTCTCCTTTTTTAATGTAATCGGAAGAATTACATTGAATGTCAAATGTCAAACTACTCCGTATCTTAAAAATATAATTAATCACAATTTATTTTTCCCCAAATAGTGTTAGATTTCACTTACTAATGTTCAACTTGCTAGTGTATGTTAATGAGAGAAATTTGTCAGAAATTTACCCTTTTAATCAAGTCCTTATTAAGTCTGATGGTAACAAGGCTTGATACTAGCCTCATAAAATAAATTGGAGTGGGTAGTATTAACTTTTCTTTGTTTTCTCTGGAAGAATTTGTGTAATAGTTGGTGTTATTTATTACTTATATCTTTGCTCTAAATAATGAGTGGAGCCATCTGGGCTTTTTATGTCTTTCTGGAAAGTTTTTGTTCTTATTGTTGTTTTACATTTAGAGATTTAATTTCTTTAGTAGACATAGAGCTAACAGATGTTCTAATTCTTTTTTAATCAGTTTTGATAAACTGTGTTTTTTCAAGAATTTTGTGCATTTTACCTAAATTTTCCAATTCATTGCATAAAGTTTTAAGAATAATAATAAATCTCTTTAATACCTACGGAATCTATAGCAATGGTTTTTATTCCTAATAAAAGCTTTCATGTACACGTTCTCATTTTTTCTTAATGAGTCTGGTAGTAGTTTATTAATTTTACTATCATTTTTTAAGAATCAAATTTTGGATTGATTGCTTTTTTTTCCTGTTGTTCATCTGTGATTTTGTTGTTGATTTCTCCTATTGTGCTTATAATTTCCTTTCTAATATTTTCTTTATGTTTAAGGTACTGTTTAGTTCCAAGTTATGTCCTTCTTTGAGCTCACCTTTCTCAGTATACTCAATATCAAAATATATTTCTTCATTATTGTTGCTTTCCTAGTTATTCTTACCAGGAACAGTGGTCTGCTACAGGTACTTCATATTTTGGAGTAGAAAGCCACTATAACCACACTTGATTATATTTTTTCCTAAACAAAGAAATTTTCCGTTAATTTTTGAAATGATTATAATATCCAGTTACAGATATATGCAGGCATATCCTAATGAAATGCATTTTTAAAATAATTAAATATGCTATAATACTATCAAAACACATTACTGTTAAAATTTTGTACTTTTAAACTTGTTAACATATTATTCTTTATATTATGATGTTCCAGATCTCATTAAATGCTTAAAAATATAATTGCTATTGCTTCATACTATTCCATTTTGCAGCAGTATAATTATAGAAATTTAGATTTTTCTCACTTTGTTAGTTCTTTTTTTTTTCCAGCTGGCATTTTTATATACCATTGTTAAAATCCTGAATTTTTCCCTAAGGTAGTCTCAGAAAATTAGAATTACCAGGTCAAAATGCATAACTTCTTAAGTGCATCAAGAGGTACTTCAAGAAGATAAAGTCTTTTTACTTCCATTTAAAGATGAATAAACTGAGACTCAGGGAGGGGAGATGATGCTGGAAATTAAAAGCTAGTCTCTGTCATTAAAGCATAGTTCATTGAGTCTTCTTTTATAATTTTATACCTTCTTACTAAGGCACCTTTATGCAATTTTATTGTAATAAGAAATAAAAATCTTTCCAGTGGAAACATTGTATATCACAGTGAAAGTAATATCAGAAAGAAAAACATAAAACACTGTGATATGAAATTACTGATGTTGATTGTTTTTCAGGAAACTAGAGAGAATAAATCTTAAAAAGGCATCAGCTGCTCTGTCTTCCTGTTCACTTTCAGATCCCTTCAAATACATCCATGTCTTCATGACCATACCAATATTATTTTAAAAAGTTAGATAGTAAGCTTGAATTATCTGCAGTTGCAAAGTCATTTACTGAAGCAGGAAGAAAACTGTGAATCCCGAGGGATATCATGACCCACTAACAGTAGGATGCAGACCTACATTGAATAATAATTTCAAGCTATTACTAAGATAATTAGAAAGCCAATCTGCTGCCAAAGGGTTAGACCTTAGCTTCTCCATTTATTAAAAGGCAGATCTTGATCTGTAAATGAAAAGAACGCAAAGTTCATTTATGCCATAACCCCAACATCTGCCTGCCATAGAAAGATAATGATTTAGTATAAATTAATTTCAACTCTTCAGGTAGTATAGCTTTTATCAGACAAGTACATCATTGGAATTCATTTTCCATTGTATTACTTACAACTTAAAGTTAAATATTTCCTAATTTTTTTTCAACAATGGGTATTAAGGAAAGGGTATTTTAGAAAATTATTTTTTTCTAAATTCTAATTAAAAACAATTTTTATACACACTAACTTTTTCAGTTTTCACTGTGTTGCATTTACAAGACCAACGTAAAGTACTGAATGAAACCAATGGACTAGATTTTTAAAAAACCCACAACAACATGAGGCCTTGTCAAAAGAGTTCATATGACTCTCTTTACCAAGACTTCTTCTATCTAAAGATCAATAGGGACAATTTTTCCTTCATATTTCTATCTACTTTTTCCCCCAAACTTGTATCTGCTTCTTCAAGCAATGCTTCTCCAAGAAGTAACTAATCGCTTGCCATGTCTAACCATACATGAAAAGAAGAGAGAGTTGATGATGCTAGTCAATGACCTCTCTCTCATGCCCATTAATTTGTCTGTTATATACACTCTATTGTAGATACAGAAATTTAGATTCCTCGGTTCTTGTCCCACTGAGAAGGAGATGTTAGGCAAGATGGGACTGAAACATTAGCCTGTTCTTTCTTTTTTTATTTTTAGATCATTATTATAAAAATTGACATTTGAATAAACACTTTTACTTTCTTTGAAAATATTATGTGTTGTTGTTGCTGTTTTTTAAACCATACTATTCACATTTATAATAGGAGAAACTATGAGGTCAGGTAGAAAAATGTCCAAACTAGCAGTCAGAACACCTACCTCTATTTTAAGCTCCCTGGCATTAAACAAGCAGTTAAAGTCTCAGGAAATTTTTTTTTTACAAATGGAATTCTTGAATTAGTGGATCTCTAAATTTTTTTTCAGCTTTAAAATTCTATGAATTTTTCTGAAGTGTAACAGATATAAAATGTTTATTAAGTAGTTACACATAACTCTGTATTTATCTATTTTCTTTAGTAAAAGTGGGAAAGAATTTTAAGATTGGTATAACAATGCCCAGAATGCTGATGTTCCAAGCAATGGTTACTGAGGTAATGATATTTCTAGTGAAAATCAGGGCACATTTGATGTGTGTAGAGAGCCAAATTCCAGGTTACTGAGTGAGGGTAACTAACCCAAGAATCAGTTATTTGTAAAATAAAGTTTTAAGTTAAGCTTCCCAAGCAGTTAGTACAAGTAAACTCATGTATTAGGCAAAAATATTTTTCCCCTTGTCATATAGATATGATTAAAAATTACTTTTTGCTAGTTCAAATTCAGAATGACTTTAGTGTTTACAGTTCAACTACTAGGTTGTGAAAAAATATTGCTTATTTGTATTTTGTGCAAATATAATTTATGGTTCAATTATATTTCATAAACAAAAATGTAATATAACTTTTATTCTTAAAATTAGTAACATTTAACACAGACTTTAGAAGAAATTTCTCCCTTCAAAAGGAAAATAAATTCATAATGACTTCAAGCTGATGACTGAAATGCAGTTTAGAAAAGTATTCAAAGCAGGTAAGTGGCATGTTTATATTGAAAAGCCTTAGGTTGAAATGTTTTCCTTCCATGTTTCATAACCCTTCCTACTGCATGTTACAACACTAGTTATTAATGTATACTTTATAACATTAATTTATTTGTACTGGAGGCAGGAGTAGTTCCCCAGTAGCATACTCTTTAATAAAACTTTTACATGAAAGGCAACATATATGGTGATTTGTAATACAAATCTAGCTTCTGATTAGATTCCAGTCTTAGTTATGAACTTGGAGATAATAAGCTTGATTATTTTCATTTTATTGGTACTGTCTCCAGTCTTGAGAATAATGCATGTTTTGCATTGATGATCTGAGGTACCAATATACTTGCTGTAATCTTTAAAATTTAATACTGGAAGGAGGGAGTTTCTTTAGCTGATGAAAGGGGTGGGGGGAGGAGAGTAAAAAAATTTTTACCTTAGGCGTCTTTGGGATGCCCTGAAACTTTATTTTCTCAGAAATAATTTGACTCTTTGGTGACTTTTAGCTATAACTTGTATACAGAGGCAACTTGATTCGTAATTATCCTGTGCACAGTGATAATATCATTCAGTGTAGACTATCACAGACATTGGTTGAGTAGTCATGGAGTACTTCATATTATAAAGGTCAGCTACATAACATAAACAATTTTCCTAGCTAAATTATAAAACGAATTCCTCAAATAGCAGTTGTTAAAGGAGAATTACATCATAAAAATATTAACATTACAGTTAACCCTACATATCCATGGGTTACACATACATTGAATGCACCATTGAATGCACTAAACCTTCTTGCACTGATAAAAGAAAAATAGTTTAAAAAAATTGTATCTGTACTGAACATATACAGACTTATTTTTCTTATTATTTCCTAAACAATACAGTATAACAGCTATTTATCTAGCATTTACATTGCATATGGTAATCTAGAGATGTATAAGTAATCTAGAGATGATAAAATATATAGGAGGATGTGTGTAGGTTATATGCAAATACTAAGTATTTTATAAAAGGAACTTGAGCAATCATGGAGTTTGGTGTCTACAGGGAGTCTTAAAATCAATCCTTCATGGATACTGAAGGATGACCGTACTTTCATTTTTAAACCATTCCATGCCATAGATAAACTCTAATTCTTAAAACAACTTTTGAAAGTGGTTATCTTACTCTATTCTACCAATTTGAAAACTGAGTTTCAGGAATTTTTAAGTAACTGGTCCATGGCCAAAAAGCTAATAGGAGAAAAATTTCTATAATCCAAACAATCTGTGTAATATTCTTGGTCCAACAAACCGTATAGATAGTATCATCCTGCTCCACTCTGGTTCTGACCGGTACTGTTACTTGAAACTGACAGGATAGGATGGAGGAGTAAGGTAAGTATATCTTTACTATATTTTTTGAATCACCTTTCATTTATTCACAGATATGCTGCAATAAAAGTCCACAACAAAATAGTTTCTGATATAAAACTTGGCTGAAAATCTTTTATTCTCATATACATGATATGTTATGCTAAAGGCTTTCCCTTTCAATATACACATACACATACTAACACAGAGGAATGAAAACATAATAGATATCAAGGATGTACTGACTGTTACTAAAGGGTTAGACATTTTCTGTTCAAAAGTTATGGTAGGACTAAACATCACTGGTTCTCCAATGCTGCCAAGTATCTGGAAAATTACTTTTCTCTGCCTCTTTGAAATAGGTATGGGCATATGACTCATCCTGGTCCCTGAAATGTAAGTAGAATAAATATGTGTCATTTCTCAGGTAATGCATTTAGTCACTAGTGATTAACTCTCCATTGTTCCCTTTCAATGCTCCTGAAACTCTGAAGTCGTATAGTAAGATGACAACATCCCAATATGGTAGCTACTCTATCACTCTAGATGTTTGTATGGCCATAAAAAGCAGGGTCCTAGCCGGGCTCAGTGGCTCAGCCTGTAATCCTGTGCCTTTGGGAGGCTGAGGTGAGGGGATTGTCTGAGCCCGCGGGTTCGAGACCCGCCTGGGCAGGCGAGACCTCATCTCTACAATAAATCAAAAAATTAACCGGGCGTGGTAGCGCATGCCTGTAATTCCGGCTACTCGGAAGGCTGAGGAGGAAGGATAGCCGGAGCCCAGCAGGTCGAGGCTGCGGTGGCCGGAAGCGGCCACTGCACTCCAGTCTGGGTGACAGAGTGAGACTCCAACTCAAAAAAAAAAAGCAGGGTCCTTCTGAAGACATGTGACATGAGCCAAAAATAAAGGTTGATGTATGTGCAATATAAAATTTCAAAGAAATGTATAGCTTACAATAGGCCTGTGTGGTTCATGACTATCCTAACTTTGGTGCTATAATTTATACTTCTCTGCCTGAATAATCCTACATTAAAAAATAGTTTTAACCATTTCCCCTGAAAACTGGAACAAGACAAGGATGTCCACTTTCACCCCTCCTATTCAACATAGTGTTGGAAAACCTACTAGAGCAATCAGACAAGAGAAGTAAATCAGAAGTATGCAAATAGGAAAAGAGGAAGTCACGTTTTCCCTCTTTGCTGATATGATATGATTCTATTCCTGAAAATCTAAGAGAATCTGTCAGAAACCTTCTTGTACTGATAAAGGACTTTGACAAAGACAGGGTATGAAATCAACATGCCAAAGACAGTCGCATTCTTATACACCAATGACAAACAGGCACAGAATAAAATACAAAGCAGAATCCCATTCACAATAGCCATGAAGGAAGGAAATTCCTCAGCATCCTCCTAACCAGAGAAATGAAAGACCTTTACAACAAAAACTACAAAATGTTGCTCAAAGAAATCAAAGATGACACAAACAGATGGAAAAATATTCCATGCTCTTAGATTGGAAGAATCAACATTGTTAAGATGTTCGTCCTACAGAAGGCAATCTGTAGATTTAACACAACACCCATTAAATTACCAACATCCTTCTTCTCAGACCTGGAAATGACAATATGGGAATTCATATGAAAACATGGATGACCTTGAATAGAAAAAAAGCAGGAGATATCACACTTTCAGACTTTAAACTTTATTATAAGGCTACAATAATCAAAACAGCCTGGTATATAGACCAAGGAACAGGATAGAGATTCCAGAAGCAAAATCTGAATTTCTCAACCAACTCATCTTTCAACCAAACCTCACAAAAACTACTGGGGAGAGGAAAACTTATTCAGTAAATGGTTCTGGGAAAACTGGCTGACCACATGCAGAAGACTAAAAACAAGACCTCTACCTATCACCATACACAAAAATCAACTCTAAATGGGTCAAAGGTCTAAACATAAAATCTCAAACTATAAGAATTTTAGAAAATGCAGGAGACACCCTTATTGAAATTGGAACTGGCAGAATTCCTGATCAAAACCCCAAATGCCCCTGACATAAGCGATAAGATAGACAAGTGGAACCTCATCAAACTGAAAACCTTCTGCAAAGCAAAAGAAACCATCAAGAGAGCTGGCAGACAGCCAGCAAACTGGAATAAAATATTTGCCAACTGTATATTTGCCAAAGGCCTAACATCTAGAATCTACAAGGAACTCAAATGTGCTAAAAAGCAAAAAACAAACAAAAAGTCCTATTAAAAAGCGGGCAAAACATATGAATAGACACTTCTCAAAAGAAGGCATATGAGCAGTCAACAGATGCATGGAAAAATGTTCAGCCTCACTAATCACCAAATAAATGCAAATTAAAACCACACTGTGATACCATCTAACTCTACTCAGGATGGCCATCATCAATAACTCAAAAAACAACAGATGCTGGAGAGGATGTGGGGGAAAAGGTACACTTCTATTCTGTTGGTGGGAATGTAAACTAGACAACCATTGTGGAAAACAGTGTGGCTATTCCTAAAAGATCTAAAAACTGACCTCCCATATGTCCCAGAAATGCCCCTTCTAGAAATATATCTGGAGGAACTCAAATCATTCCACAAAAACGATACCTGCACACACATGTTCATTACAGCACGATTCACAATAGCAAAAACATGGAACCAACCATGTTGCCTATCAAAAGTAGACTGGATAAAAAAAGTGGTACATATACACAATGGAGTATTAGGCAGTCATAATGAAGGACAAAGTTATAAACCTTGAGGCAACTTGGATAGATTTAGGGTCTATAATACTCAGTGATTTATCACAGAAACAAAGAACTGAGTACCACATGTTCTCACTCATAAGTGGACCCTGAACATTTATCATAATACTATGAGAAAGGGATTGGCAGCAGTGGCGGGACACTGCCAGGGGAGGAGGCACACTTCATCAATAAGCATACCAGTCAAACCAGTCAAAGTGGGGACCAAAGGGAGGCACAAACTTTACCTGTTCAGTGTCCATTTGTCTACCTTATCCTGAATTGTACCCTGCATCTTTAAAGTAAATTTTTAAAAAAGGAAAAAAAAATAGTAAAGTAAAATCAGATATGTAAGACTCATTTGAAAGGAATTAAGTAAACATACACAATAAAAAGATGGTATATAATAACTATCTGTACAGTATGTATGATCAAATGATTAAAATACGTCTTTTTACATGTTATGTTTATTCTGACAACAGTGACAGCTATTGCAAATTGAATGCAAAATTATTTTTAAAAGCTAGATTACTATGTTGGAGGGAAACCATTTACATTCAAATGCATTTGCAGTCTGCTGCATTCACTTCTTCAAATGATGTCAACAAAATTAATATAATCTCATTATTATGAAAAAGAAATTCCATGATCAAAAATGTGAACCAGTACAAATTATGATTAACATGCTATAGATATTTAAATGTTCAGTGACTTCAGTTCATTTTACTTGATCATTTAATTATCATTTGTTTGCTGTGTCTGTAGGTGACCAATTCTAGCTATCAGATACATTTACCATAGTGCTGCCAGTTCTGTTTTGTTACTGTGATTTGAGCTAAAGTCATTAATAATTGTGTAATGCCATGCCTTTACAAGGATGAAGATGTTTTTATCTATATGAATTCAGTTGCAGTAAATAAGTTACACAAAAACTGGACAAGTTGATAGCTATGTATCATCTCTCTGTCAGTTTAATTTTAACTTTCTTAAGTCTCAGGGTATTTCTCGTTTTCTTTAAGTCTTTGTTAAGATTGGCCACTGGAAAAAATAATTTTCAGCTTGCATTTGGTTAAAGGCAAAAGATTTATTCGTTCTGAAGAGAAACCAGAGGATAAGTTTGCTTTTGGAAGCACACAATATTATGAAAACTTAATCTTGTTCATTGAATTTTATACCTACAATATGTGAACTTTTTTCTATGTAAATTTTACTTTATGCAAAGATGAAACAAATGCATTATTTCCTTTAAGAGCATTTTCAAATATGTCTATATATAAATTTTATTTGTATATTTTTATTTTGTTTTATTTTTGTGCAATTTCCTGCACCATAGTCTGGACACTGTGATTCACAAGGTCTAGGATGGAGTCTGATTAATTGAAGTGGTTTTAGATAATATCTTTAGGTGATTTTGTTCACCTTCCAAATTTGAAATGACTCTTATATACAGAGATAAAGTTGAGAAAAAAAACCTACATATTCAAAAACCAAGAAGGTTCAGCGATTAGTATGGATCATTTACATTACTGTTTATTGATTTGATGATTGTGGTTCTGAATAATAAACACTCATGACAATGAGATAAGTACAAGCAGAAGAACAAATGAATTGTGGTATCCACATGTAATGGGATACACAACTACATCAATACTGAATACTCAATGAACTAGACAGAAATTTAATGGATTTTGTAAACATCATATGTAGTATAAAGAAGTGCAAAATGAGAAAGAGAGAGAGAGAGATAGCATAATATATGTAAATAGAGTTTAAAAAGAAAAGTATACTATCTATTACTTAAGTGTGTATAAATAAGCACATAAGAATTAAAAAAAAAACCCCACCAAACTCAGGATAGTATTCACCTCTGATGAAGAGAAGAGGAAAGATATTCAAAAGACCTTGAAAAACTAGATTTTTTTTGGTTAGTGACTATAGTAAAAGCTTGTTTTGTTGTTGTTATATTAGCTTTGCTACCATTTGTGTTTGAAATATATATTAATGCATAAAATAAATTGGTTATGAAATATAGTTTGCTTTTAATTTTTATGCATGTGTAGGGGAAGAAAGAAAGGAGATATTTGATGTATCTTCAGTGCAAAAAGTTTAATCTGTTAACTAATTCGTGAAAGAATTGAGAAAAAGTCAGGAAATAGTGAAGGAAATTTTTCTCAGATTGTCTTAAATGTCTTAAATTGTTTCTTTCTTCTTTCATCTAATGAATACCATGAGGGACATTTACGCAATTAAAATATTATCAAGCATACTAAATAACAATAAAAGTTTCACATCTACATACTTTGTTTCCAATTTCATGATTCATTTTCTTATAATAATTCACGATTTCCTTACTTCAGTTTGAAAGCTACTAATGCGAAAATCTCTTTGGGTTTTCTCTCTCCCATCCCCAACATCCAAAAAATACACAGGTGCATGAGAATTGTTGCAGATTACTTTCTCAAAGGGAAGAAATACTTGCTTCTTCTTTTTGATTTTAGAGGACTTATCTAAAATCCCAGTTTTGAACTCTTTACTTACAAACAGACTATTTGTGAAAGTTAATCTCCAAGGAAAACTAAGCAGATAAGTTGTTGCTTAATTTTGCCGAGAAAAAAATGCACATATATAAAATTATATATATGCATCTTGAAATTATATATTTTGTCTACATATTTAATAAGATTTCATTAATGTAGGCATTCTGAAGTCTACATTTGGCTGTAAAAAGTTGAGACTCACTCCATGGCTTGCTTCTCTTTTGCAACACAGAATTTTGGCTTTGGTGCCACTAGCTCATAAGCACTGGCCTGGACACTTCCCATTCCATTACACTTTAAAGGAATCTTGGGTGCCTTCAGTACATTTCTGTCATTAGTGTGTAATTTTACTTTAAAACAGCAAGAACTGCTGGTTATCCTATCTCTGCTAAAGAATGTTATGTCTGCCATCTGTAAAAAAATGTTTTGAAAGGATATATTCCAAATGTTAAAAGGAGGATTTTTTTTTTTTTGTATTGGAGATTTAGGATTACAAAAGACTTTCATTTTCTGCTTTATACATACATTTTTCTAATATGATTTTAATAAACATTTTTGTAATAAGAAGAAATGATATATATTATTTTTAAAAGAAAGTATACAGAAAATAAAATATAGCAATGTGTTTCTAATGTGTTTTAAATAATCATGGCAAAATAGTGATTTGCTACTAAGTTTCCAACAAATGATTTTCATTTAATCTTTGCATAAATTTCTAATTATAAGCATACCACTTGCAACTTATACATATTAGTGAATATTTTTTGCAGACATGATCTTTCAATGAAATTTAATGGCTTAAGTATGCTATATACATAATATTTTTATTTTATTAAATTATACTCCTGTAAAAATCTGCATTATATAAGTGAATGGCAAGATTTGAATAAGCAAGTTTGAATTTTATCACTTTTTAATGTCTAAAAGGGAGACCATTTATTCTTTTATAATATAGCCAGAAGCCCATTGCCAAGAAAGTTTTATGTATTTTTCCACAGATGACATTTCACATTAATCTCTGATCTAAAACATGGCATGTGCCTCAAATGGAAAAGAAATATTTAGTTTAACTGTGAGACTGACACTTCAGATATACCAGAGAATTTTGCAATTTAAATATAAAAATTAATTCATAAATCTTTTGATATTTACAGCAGCATTGCCAGAACTTATAAAAAACAAGCTGTCTTGCAAAATCATCAATGGGTTTAAAAATGTTGTCTAATATTCATAACACCAGAGATTGTATAAGCAGATGGATAAACTTTATCTTTTATTGTTAGAGATTTTAAAAATATCTTTTCGTTGTAAATGTCTGTTTTCAAATAACTTTTTTATAGATCTCAATACTGCTATAATGTAAGGATTATAGCATCAATTTTAGTGTATTCCATCTTTATGTAAAAACATAGCCAGTTCAATATGCAGAGAAAAACTAATTAGCAAAGACTAACATTACTTATATTCTCCCCATGACCTGCATAGTAGGGCTTATATTTTTATTGTGATCTTTGTTCAAAACATTGTTTATTGTACATAACAATGCATATATGTATAATAAAAAGGTGTTAAAAATAATAGAAGTGAAAATAGAATATAATTCCCTTGTACAAATTAATATAGTCAATAAAATTATTAAAGGAATAAATGCACTGATAATTTTTCAATGAACAAGGTTACACTATAAATTTTTATGTTAAAATCAAAAGTATACTATGATAAGTCAGAACATATATTATAACATTTTCAAACTGGAAGGAAAATTTTGGATGCTCTAATTTCCTTTCTCCATTTTAAAAGCTGAAAATAATAAACTCACCAAAGATTAAACCACCTGTCCCAGTTGAAACAAATTGTAGAAAGTTGATCAGATTCCAGGTGTTATGTTTAAAGTTATATGTATTCTTAAACTCAAGATTTATTTCTGGTTGCCATCTTTTTGAGAAGATCAAAATTTTATGATATGATTCATATATTAAAAAGGCTAGTAATATTATTATTCATTCATTTTGCAAATATTTCTTGATATCTTGTTAGTTTCTAGGTTGTCTACTAGGACTAAAGACACATTAGGAAAAAAAGCAGTCAATTTCTCTGCTTTCACATGATGAATAATAAATAATCAATATGCAAAAAAGTAATTTCCCAATTGTAATTGCTACAAAGAAAATAAAATGTGGCAATGTACTGGTGAGGGACTGGTAGGAGAGGCTATGTCAGTGTAGACAGCAAGGACCTTGTAGCCAAGACTTGAAAGATGAGGAAGAGCTAACCTTGAAAAGATATTGCACTGGAGAGCTGCTAGCAGAAAGACTAGAAAGAGCAGAAGCTCTAGTGGTGTTTGAGAAGCATAAATGAATATCAAGTGGTGATAGGAGAGTGGGATGGGAAGCATTAGGATGGTAATCAGGCCCTGCTTATTGAAAATCTTTTAGAAATGATAAGAAATTTGAATATTAATTCAAGTGCAAATGGAAGCCATTGGAAGTTTAAATGTAGGAAACTAATATGCTCTGATTTTTATTTTGAGAGACTTCTCCAGTTGCTTGTAGATAATAGACTGAAAGACAGTAAGAGGACTCAGTATCAAACTAATCCTATCAGGGACAGTTGTTTTCTTTATTCAAGGAGAAAGCTTCATAAAACACCAAACACAACTACGACTAATGTAGCAACTACTCTTTTTAAGCATCAGAGAGCAACTAAAGCTACCAGGACTTCATGGACCATAATATCAGAAAAAGAGAAGCACTGGGATAAACCAATATTTCTGCCAATATTTCCTTTTAGGGTATTTATTGATTTCTAGTACAAGGAAACAAAGTAAGTGGCGAGTGACAATGCACAGAGCAGATAGGAAGATTTAAAGACTCTAGATATACATTTTGATGGTAATAGCATTATTAATGTTATGAGACTGTATTGTGGCATAAAACACAAATATACATAAGAAATAATAAGTAAACCATAACCATCAGAACAGAGAAATTTGCAAAAAGTCATGAGATTACTTTGATGAATTATTTGCCAAGAAACTAGATGAAATAGGTAGCTCTAGGAAAATATACTTCATCAAGATAAATAGAAAACAAAAACACAATTTTATATTTTAAAATATATAGAAATTTGTGGAAGATCTACGTAACAAAATGCACCAGGCCCAGGTAAGCTCACAAGATAATAATACAAAATTGTATAGATCAGAACATTCCAGTGTTACTTAAACTATCTAGAGTAACTCCCCCCAAAACTTCTATTTTCTTTAAACAAAATGTAAAATAAGTAAAAAAAAAAAAAAAAAGTAAAATCTCAGATTACACATAATAGTACAAGAAAGATGCAATGTCACCTTATCATTACTGATGAGCTCAAACCCAATTCAATTCCACATTAAAAATAATATGCACAAAGTGATTTGGGACGGAAATGGTAACTAAGTATTGAAACACGTTTTTTATCACATTGGGTGGAAATCATGTGGTGATCTTCACATATGGGGGCATTTGATAGTATTAAATATCCTTACTTTATTATATATTGGCTGAATACTATAGGAATTGATAGTTATTTTTAAACATTATTTAATGTTAATTAGTTTGTCAACTCAAAGTTGATGGGAAATCACAAGAAGCTCCTTATTAAAGTCAGAAACACAGCTAGGATAACTGGTATTCCCACCTATATGTAACACTGATTCTGATATATCAGACAATGCAATTGGACCACCAAAAGCAATTAGAGACATAAAATTTGAACAATAAAATGTCAAAACTATAATTGCAAGTGGTAGGATTGTATAATTGGAAAACAGCAAAAAATTGAGAGAGAAAATTTAGGGAAGTGACAAACTGATAAATCAATAGTTTTTATATATAGAAACAAAACCCAGTTATAATGTATAATGAATTAGAATATCCTATTTACAGTAGTAAAAATAAAAATACACCTAGAATATACCTGGAAAGAATTGTGGAAAAACCTATGAAAAATAAATATGAGAACAACTATAAAAGTCTTGAAGAACACAAAAGTATCCTTGAATAATGAAAACAGACCATATCCTTAGGAAGATAAAACAAAATCAAAGGTCAATTCTCTTTTAGAATTTATGGATTCCACATTAGCTCAAAATAAATATCATGAGTTATATTTATTCTGGAGTTAGATTCAGTTGATTTTAAAATTTATAAAAGACAAAATAAAAGAATATCCTAAAAACATCTGAAAAATAAAAGTTATGGTTAGGTGAATGATTTGACATACTAGATGTTAAAATGTATTATAGAGTTTTTATATTTAAAAAAGTAGTGCTGGCAAATGACTTTACTGGAAAATTAGTGAAAAAATAGTTAATTCAGACACAAACTCAAGAATATATAATGATTTTATTATATAGTACTGGAAGCATTCCAAATTAGTGGAAGAAGGTAGAAGTTTGAATAAATGGTTTTTCAAAACAGTTTAGTCATATGGAAAAAAATATTAAATTGAATTCATTCTTCATCATATACATCAGAGTATATTTTTAAGGAACAGATATTTATATTTAAAATATGATAAAATGAACATGTGCAGGTACAAGAAGAAACACTTAGTGGACACTTCATAATTTGGGAGTGTGATAAATAATGACTCAAATATCCCAAAGCCATCAAAACAAATGGTGGCCAATAACACCTCAAAAATGTTAAAATTACATGTAAACCCAGGAATAATGTTCACGGTTTATGTATCAAAAGACAATATTTTTAATGTTAACTTCCCTCAAATTAAGAAAATAACAACAAACCAGCTCAGTAAGACTGGGCAGTAATAAATGCACATCGGTCATATCATAAGAAAAGATGCTTACCCCCATGCAGAATATCTGAAATACAAATTAAAATTCTAAACTTGAGATATTTCTCACAGTCAAAAACCCCAAATCTTGACAACTTATCTTCTTGGTAAAGACGTGAGAGAACAGTCATTTTCATACTTTGCTCATGAGAAGGCAAAATGGCATAGAGTTGAGTTTGACAGTCCAACCAGATAGCTTATGTGTTTACCATTGCATGCTGGAAGATATACTGAGAAAAAAATTTTAAAAACTAAGTGTTACTTTGACGAGAAACTGTATAATTAAGTGAAGAAGAATAAACCCATCTGATCCAACTGCTTTATCATAGCACACGGTGGGATGGACAGACATGATGGACTTCATGATGTGAGAGAACAGGAAGTCACACTTCAGTCACACCGTGAAGATATTTACTGCAAAATAGAACCTGAATTTCATCCAGCCCCTTGATTTAACTAACAGCTTCAGAAAGTATAACCACTACAGAAACAATTTTAGGATGCATTGAGAAAGCAGTTAGCAAATATACAGTGTTGGAAATTCTGTAGAAAAAGTATCTTGGTTTATCCAATGAAGCAATGGCAATAACAAAAGGCAAAAAAATAGTTGTAGCATTAAAAAGATGTTAGACATACAGTAACCAAATGCAGCTTGCTTGTGTCCTGACAAAGAAATCAAAGAAGTCAATCATAAAAGTCATTTCAAAATAGCTAAGAAATTTAAATATGACCTGGATATCAGGAGACATTTAGGAATTATTGCTACTTTTTTTTTTGAGTTGGAGTCTCACTCTGTCACCCAGAATGCAGTGCAGTGGCATGCTCCCCGCCACTGCAGCCTTGACCTGCTGGGCTCCAGCAATCTTACTGCCTCAGCCTTTCAAGTAGCTGGAACTTCAGGGACATGTTACCACACCCAGCTAACTTTTTTGATTTATTGTAGAGATGAGATCTCGCCAAGTTGCCCAGGCGGGTCTCGAACCCGCGGGCTCAGGCAATCTATTTGCCTCGGCCTCCCAAAGTGTTGGGATTACAGACAGAGCCACTGAGCCTGGCCTATTGCTATCGTTAATGTGATAGTGGCATGGTTGTCATATAGAAAGATCTTACCTGTTATACATGCATACTTTAGTATTTATGAGTGAAGTAACAGGGAGTCTTAGATTTTCTTTTGAATACTCTACCAAAAAATTAAAAAGAGGTAGAAACAGAAAAATAGATTAGATAAGCATGGATATATTTGGATAATTATTGAATATGGTTGACAGGCATAAAATGGTTCATTACATCAGACTTTGTTCTTGTGTGGGTTGGACAATTGCACATTAATTTAAAAATCCTAGGCCTGATTTAGGATAGGAGTAGAGCCACTACATTATTTCAGGTAACTTAAATTAGAATGGTAGAAACAGAGGTGGAGAAAGTAGGATATGATTTGGGAAATCTAACAAAACTGGTGACAAATTGAATGAAGGTATTTAAGGAAAAAAAGGAATAAAATATGTCTTAGATATTTTGCCTAAACAATTGGTGATACTTTTTAGTAAGACAAGTTTTAAAGGAAGGGGAATGTTTTGGGCAACCAAATGAGGATTTTGGGAATTTGATGTCTAGCATTGCTATCATTAATGCAAGGTAACATGATATGGAAAACATTTAACTCTGCCTAAATCAAATTGGTAAATATGAATATGGGAATCACAGTGGGAAAGAATATGGAAAAGTTCAATGTGATTGAAAGTCATTGGGAGAAAATGTTAAGAAAAGATGAGAGAGCAAACTGAGGCTGAGACACATTAACTTTAGAGTTTCTCTGAAACAGAAGGTCCATTGAGATTAAGAAGAAATAACCAATGACATAGGCTTCCCCCAGGAGACAAAAATGTGTTTAAAGAAGTAGAATGTCCTCAACAGATTTGATGATCATTAAGTAATCAAGTAAAATGTGGCCAGAAAAACACCTTTGGATTTTGACAACATGGGGGTCATTAATATTCTCAAGAATTATGCTTTCAGTAGAGTGGTATGGGTGCTTAGACCAACTTGAAAAATATCACAGGTGACAGTGGAACAGTAACCTGGTGGGCAGAGAAGCATGCGGTCCTTGGTAGAACCATTGAAGTCATCTATAAGATGTTATGTATTCTCTAATAATTAAAATATTATCTTTCATAAGATTTGGGTTTCTCAGAATTGGTGTTACCTTTGATTCTGATTGTAAAGATCCTAAAATTCTTGAATATTGTACAAGATACCTGGTCATGGAAAGAAGGTCAAGGGCCTTTCCAGACTGATATTAAGTTTTAAAAAATCATGAGGGAAAGAGCTGGGGACTATTTGTCATTCTCATTGAAAGACACATCATGTTTTATGGCATTAAGACCAGATTAAAAATAAAATAAAGTAAAGCACCCTAATAGTGATCCTTGTTTTTTAGCTTTTTAAAATATAGAATGAGAATTTATTTTATAATCTGTTTTTTCTTCAATGTACCCCAGTTTTTCTTGACTCGTTTTTTTTTTTAACTTTTTTTTTTTTTTTTTTGAGTTGGATTCTCACTCTGTCACCCAGACTGGAGTGCAGTGGCCGCTCCCGGCCACCGCAGCCTCGACCTGCTGGGCTCCGGCGATCCGA
>NW_007248464.1:48424-50460 GCF_000164805.1 Carlito syrichta
TTTATTGTAGAGATGAGGTCTCGCTGCCCAGGCGGGTCTCGAACCCGCGGGCTCAGGCAATCCACTCACCTCAGCCTCCCAAAGGCGCGGGATTACAGGCTGAGCCACCGAACCCGGCTTTTTTTTAACTTTTGGACTGGCATGTATTTGTCTAAATCTAGGACTTGGCATGTGTGGGGTGTGTGTGTGTGTGTGTGTGTGTGTGTGTGTGTGTGTGTGTTTGTGTCTGGTCATATTTTCAGAGGCTGCTGGGAGTTTATTAATTCAGGTTATTCATCAACCTCTTTTGGGATTTTATTAGTACTCTGGCCTACTGTAAATTTGATCTAAAATTCCCAATTTACTCTCCTACCAAGGAGGTAAAAGTGACTCTTCTTCCTTAGATACATTAACCCGAGTGATTTGCTAATTCAAAGATAGTAACGAAGTTCAACATGAAACCTGGTAGATCTCTCTTGGATGGCATTTAGAAGTAAAATCTCTCCTTTGGGCTAAGTAAACTCATAGACTCATAGATTTCAAGGAGTTGGAGAAGAACTTTATAGAGGTTCTGGATAACTGCTACTTTGAGCAGTTAGGTCTGGCAGGTCATTAAAATAAATATGTCAATTAAATAAAACAATCAAATGTGATTTAATTTGAAGTTAATGTAATGAGGATGTGAGAGTAGATTAGTTATTGGAGTCTCTATGTTGCAGTAGATTAGCTAATATAGTGTCTTAAATAAGATATTTATTTATCTTGTATGATAGTTTTGATAGAGTGGCAGAATGGTAGGCCAGTCAGGAATGACAGAGCAGTTGTGTCATAGTCACCATAAGGTTCCCCTAGCTCATTCTAGTTGTCACCATTTCCCACCTAGCAACAACAGAGGCTGAGAAAATCCAGGGCAAACATCTTTAAGCAGATGACAGGGAAGTGACACGTATTTCTGTTAGCGTGCTGTGGCCATGTCTACTTTCAAGGAAGAACAAAAAGTATAGCTGGGTGGCCATGTTCTGATCTAATGCTTGGTATGTTCTATTCCTAAAATGAAGAATGAAGAACAGAGAGCAAAAAACATAATTTAGTTTTTAATACCAAGATAAATAAAGGGAGAAAGAGGACCTGGACTGCAAAAAAGATCATATATTTCAATAACAGAAAACCCATCTTCTTGTACCCCAAACACATAATGAAATGGATTTATTCACTTCACCTTCTGAGATAGTGAACCTAGAAATTTAGAAACACCAAAGGTAAGGGACACAGATGTATGTTGCCAAGTCTAGGGTTTTTGAAAATTCATTAATGAATTATAGGTTTTGCCGAAGTTCTAAGTTGGATCATGTCCACTTGGTTTGATCTAAGAATTTTGCTATCACAAAGTCTCAGATCTCTAGAACAAATCAAATCTGATACAAATAATAATTTCTCAATCATTTTGCATTTTACCACTTATAACAAGTGAGAAACAACTTAGCTAGAACTGCTTTCAGTCCATTCCCACCTTAGGGTCTTTACTTCATATGGGACATATAATCAGAGACAGTCTGGTACTACTTAAACCAGTAGACAGTATGGCCTGTGCTTTCCACCCCTTTCATGCTCTGCATTCTTCACTAGTACTTTCAGTTCTATTCATATAGCCTTCATTATTCCTTATTGTCTTCCCATTAAAATTAGTATTTATCTCCCAGAGATGGAGAAATAGTTATGCAGCTAACTCATCTCTTGAAATTTGGCCTAATTTATCATCCTACAATGTCCATATATTTATGTGTGATCACATGGAATAATCAGTTCCTCCTAATATCAGTAAAGATTCTTCTTTCCTGAAAAATTAACCGCCTTGAAAACCCAAGAGAATCTATCAAAAACCTCCTTCAACTGATAAAGAACTTTGGCAAAGTCTCAGGCTATAAAATAAATGTGCAAAAGACAATTGCATTTATTTTTTTAAATTTTATATATTTTATTTTATTTTTTAAATTATAGGGTACAATTCAGGGTTAGGTATACAAATATTCATTGTGCAGTTACCCTTGTTGATGAGG